>NW_007172460.1:0-805 GCF_000164805.1 Carlito syrichta | reverse complement strand
CAGGCATGAGCTGCCACACTAGGCCTTCTGGTTCATTCTTGACAAAACATAGAGGCCGGTCTTGGGGGCTCAGCCTCGTCATTCCAGTGCTTTGCAAGGCTGAAGCTAGCAGCTGACCTGAGCCCATGGCCTGAGACCCGCTCAGGCATCTTGGAGAGACCTGGTCTCTACCATCCACCCCAAATTAGCCAGGAATGGTGGAGCGCACCTGTCCTTCAGTCTCCTTGGAAGACCAGGTAAAAGTTCACCAGATCCTGGCGTGCCAAGGCTGTGGTGGCTGGGCGCAAGACTCCACCCTCCAGCCTAGGAGATGGAGTGAGACTTCATCTCAAAGAAAAAAAGGAAAAAAGAAAAAAAACAAGAGCATCCATTTTTGTATGGAGTTGGGATCATCATGAACAGAGAGATCCTTTGGAAAGGAGGCCCCAGCCTGGGGCCCAAAGTTCCCAAAAGATGGTGGATCAGCAGGCAACTGGGATGTGGCATTGTGAGGCCAAGGCAGGGGATTGCTGGAGACCAGGAGTTCGAGACCAGCCTGGGTCATGTGGTGAGACCTTGTAGCTCACCGTAACACAAACACTTGAGTCGCACGTCGTGGTCCCACAGTCCTGGATATATGGGATGTGGTGACCTCAGTCCAGGGGTGCTCCTTTTCATCACCACCGCAGACTGAATGTGTGTGTCCAGGCTGGACACCTTGGCACACGGCCATCAGCCCTGCACCCTGGGAGGCTGAGGTGGAGGCTGCCTGAGCACAGGGGTCAAAGACTAGCACGGGTGACGTGGCCAGGCCTTATCTCAGTGA
>NW_007172459.1:0-716 GCF_000164805.1 Carlito syrichta | reverse complement strand
GAGACCCGCTCAGGCATCTTGGAGAGACCTGGTCTCTACCATCCATCCCAAATTAGCCAGGCATGGTGGAGCGCACCTGTCCTTCGGTCTCCTTGGAGGACCAGGTAAAAGTTCACCAGATCCTGGCGTGCCAAGGCTGTGGTGGCTGGGCGCAAGACTCCACCCTCCAGCCTAGGAGATGGAGTGAGACTTCATCTCAAAGAAAAAAAAGAAAAAAGAAAAAAATCAAGAGCATCCATTTTTGTATGGAGTTGGGATCATCATGAACAGAGAGATCCTTTGGAAAGGAGGCCCCAGCCTGGGGCCCAAAGTTCCCAAAAGATGGTGGATCAGCAGGCAACTGGGATGTGGCATTGTGAGGCCAAGGCAGGGGATTGCTGGAGACCAGGAGTTCGAGACCAGCCTGGGCCATGTGGTGAGACCTTGTAGCTCACCGTAACACAAACACTTGAGTCTCACGTCGTGGCCCCACAGTTCTGGATATATGGGATGTGGTGACCTCAGTCCAGGGGTGCTCCTTTTCATCACCACCGCAGACAGAATGTGTGTGTCCAGGCTGGACACCTTGGCACACGGCCATCAGCCCTGCACCCTGGGAGGCTGAGGTGGAGGCTGCCTGAGCACAGGGGTCAAAGACTAGCACGGGTGACGTGGCCAGGCCTTATCTCAGTGAGAGGTCCCCAAAATCGAGTGAGGCTTGGTGTCCTCCAGAGTTG
>NW_007172458.1:0-4201 GCF_000164805.1 Carlito syrichta | reverse complement strand
TGCTATTTTGAAGTAAAAAGCAAGCAAATATTCGATTTAACATTCAAAGGTTTATTACTCAGAAACTATTTTATGTCTTTAGGAAGTTATTTGCTATAACTTACTAAACTTTCAATAACAGAAAATAAAAATACTTCATCTGTTTATACAGTTCAAAATATTTAGTTCTGATAATTATTGCATCATATAGTATCTGAAAGTTTTCTGTAGTCAGTCAAATAGCTTTAAAGGAAAAAATCATCTTTATATCTTCACACATCCATTTGGAAATTATAGGATTACCCAGAATGAATGAGGAAGAGAGAAAGCACTGTTCTAATTCTCTCCAAGGAGCAAGCTCTGGTTCTTCTTACCACTTGTTGCTAGGTCTGAAAGTTAAATGTAATCCAGGGAAGATGGAGGGCTCCACATATCTGCTATCATTACTAGAGTGTTTTTATTTCTAGTTTTCCCTCAGGTCCATCTTATCCTGTTCCCTACAGAAGCTTCAGGATACCAATCCGCAGAGCACAGGGTAATGAATCTCTCCACTGACATAGTTTAAACATTTACCTTAATCCTTGTCCCAGAAATAATCTGTCATGACATGAGAGAACAACAAAGTCCTGTTACCACAGGTCTTACAACAACTCAAGATTAGTACGGGTCTTGGTTGTTTTTTCATATATTTAGATGTCGTATGCAAATATAATTTTTAATAGTCTCCTTTTTTGACAAGAGTTATTAGTATATATGCTGGAAGACAAGTCTTAAAGTACAAGTTATGAAACACTTTTAATTTTCATTGAGATTCAAGTCTAAGACTCAAGTTCAAAGGCATTCCCTTTGTGGCTGAAGTCTGAAATTTGTAACAGGAGTATAAGTCACAGAAAAACTTATTAGGGTTAGACTTCATGTAAGGCATCTTTGTTTCTATGCATTATATTTTTCACTTCCCAGTATTTTAAAAATGTGTTATGAAATGTTATAGCTTTATCTTAACCACACTCTGAATTAAAAAGAAACATGTATCCAGTCTTTTGTTGTTGTTGTTGCCCTGCCACCCCTCCCCCAAACCCAGTCTTAAACTAAAACAGTCCCGGCAAGCAGAACATCCTTGGAAAGTTATTTATGAAAGGAAAAGACTTAAACTATAAAAAGGAAGAAAAGTGGATCATGAGAGTGGAAGGAATGGTGAAGGAAAAAATTGACTATTCATGACCAGAAAAGATTCATAAAATATGCTAGTTTTCTTCAGGGATTCCAAGAAATATCAGTAATAGACTGGGCTTCCAGATTTTGAACAGAAAATGACGAATGCTAAAGTGCTTTCAGGGAAAGTGTGATCCCAAGTGTAGAAGATCCTCTAGATGATTCCCATTGCCCTTTGTCATCTCTAGGAAAATATTGCAATGAGGTTGTGGTATATGGCACAGAATAAAGTTAAATAATTTTCAATGAGACACAGAGATTTACAGAAAGTCACTGTATTTCAACATTTTCTGCAAATCAGCGTGCTGGCAGTACAAAAGGAAAAGGAGGACAGAGTTTTCCAGCTAGGGTTTTCCTCCCAAAGACACACCAGGTATCTGATATTTGTGGAACCAGCACAGTTATGTTTTGAAAAGACTTCATGTTTCACAAGAGAAAGTTAAAATTGGCATTTCAGAGATTTCGAATCACATTTATTGATTTAATTGAACTTGAGTTTCTGTGACTTCCTTTATTTTGAATATGTGCACATATGAGAAAATGGGCACATTGTTAAATATTTCCATATTTGGTAAGAACACTAAAAGAATCTGCCTGCTTTTCTAGGATGTGCGCTATACGATGTAGAGCAGTTCCAACATCAAGGCTGATCATCTGTCTAGAGATGGTCATTAAATGCACACACCAAATCTGTAAAACATTTGTAAGTATTTAGCTGTTCCAGGACAGCTTTGTCAGCTAGCTAAATCATTTTCTCCAAATGGTAATTGCTTCAATGTCCCAAGATATTTAAAGCTATTAAAGTCTAATGACCCAAATTTCATTTTTCCTATAAAGGTGGAAACTTTTTTTGATGCTCTAGGTTTCTCACGAAGAAGTGTTTAATTGGCTACCAGTTTTACAAAATGCACAAATATGTCTGTACATAACAAAAATCAAATACATTCAGTAAAATGATAGGTTTAGAAAATTTATATTTTTGGTTAATTATTGACTGTACCCCAAATGTCTTAAAAATCTAAGCAGTTTTCATGTCCAAGTGAAAGAGAAAAGGGTCACACCAAGTGACATAAAAACACACACGTGGCAATCCTATTTGGGAGGGTCTTTTGCTACTGAGACATGCAGTCTGTATTTTGTCAGAGATTTTTGACCTTAACTTGGTGAAACACTTTGTCCTAATCATGAAAAAGTGACATTAGCTGGATATTGCTTTAAGATTCTTTTGGTAATTAACTCCTGTAGAAGAGTGCAAGCATGGTACTCAGACTTTCTTCATTGCAATTTTTCTTCTCCATGAAACACTGTTGGTCATTTTGTGAAAGTTAGTATCTTTTATTGCAAAAGGTACTTAGCTAATCAAAATTTAAAAGAAAGCATGACAGTAAGAAAACAATAATCCTAAGGTATATTTATTAAAAAATTACAAAGTGTCATTTACATTTTAGAGAATCTTATTAGGCTATATAATTTGAATGCTTACTACATTAAAGTTTGTATAATATTTTTTCTTATCATTCATTGCTTTGATTTTGAAGAAAAATAACAAAATATTATTTATAGCAAATTCTTTTTTATCATCATTATCATTTATTCAACAAATATTTACTTATTTTTTATTATGTAGCAGTTATTACATTAAAGGTTGAGTTTTTGTTGAAGAAATAGAAAAGAAAATGAATAATTTAAAATTAGTGGCAAAGTCATCTTAATAACCAAGGAAACTAATTTAAATACAAGAAAAATATTTCAGTAACTCTAAACCAACTCAGTTTTTAGTTAGTGATCAAAAATACTGCATTGCTTGACAGAAGGCATATAAGCAAGGTGTTAACGCAATTTTATTCTGGTGCTTAAGAAGCCATAATTGAGACTTTGTATGCAGTTATGCATTTTTTATAACTGGTACAGCTTGTCATAATCAGGAACAACTGCCTATTGTTAAACATGGAAACTGAAATTTTAAAGAGCATCTTAATTTAAGTTGCTTGCAATACCACATCCATTATAACAGCATGAAAATTTCTAACATATGTTACAGTTCCTAAATGTGTTGTTTTGTTAATGTTGAAATTAAAAAGCCGGGCTCGGTGGCTCAGCCTGTAATCCCGCGCCTTTGGGAGGCTGAGGTGAGTGGATTGCCTTAGCCCGCAGGTTCGAGACCCGCCTGGGCAGCAAGACCTCATCTCTACAATAAATAAAAAAATCAGCCGGGCGTGGTAGCACATGCCTGTAATTCCGGCTACTCGGAAGGCTGAGGCGGAAGGATCGCCGGAGCCTAGCAGGTCGAGGTTGCGGTGGCCGGGAGCGGCCACTGCACTCCAGTCTGGGTGACAAAGTGAGACTCCAACCCTCCCCCCCAAAAAGAAAATAAATACTGACCACTACCATCTTTCAACATACAACAATCTCACCACAGGACCTGACAAAACAATATAAGTTGAATTCTGCAGAGGGAAGTTTTCCAAGTCACATGTGGGGAAACCTGATATAGCAGATGGTTACATTTTTAATGAGTCAATATCCAGGTGAAACAGATGCCAATCACAACCGTTTCAATGAAAATTTATATCATGGCTTCATTGGATTGTGGTTCTACTAGCTTCTGAGTAAGAAATAACAGTAGTATGACCACTGACTAAAACTGAAAGAGTAATTAGTTTATAGTGACCTGATGAGACCTACATTTCAAAACATTTTGTTATCCCTTCTCTTTAGGACCATACTTTCTATATACATGTCCACTGGGATCGGATTTCCTAGCAAACATCAGAAATATGATTACTCCAATTTCTCATTTCAGTTGGAAAGTAATGCTGCAAAATGTTCTTGCAAATAAAATGGAATAAATACCTGTATTTTCTGCTTCTGTGACTCATTGTGTCGTGTATGTGTGTGTGTGTGTGTGTGTGAACCTAGAGCCAAATCTAAAAATTGGGAAAACAATAAATTTATTTCAAATATAAAATTAAATTGCCACTTTTTAACTCTATAATTAACCTCTACGGTT
>NW_007172457.1:0-920 GCF_000164805.1 Carlito syrichta | reverse complement strand
CGCAGCCTCGCCTGCTGGGCTTCGGAGATCCTTCTGCCTCAGCCTGCTGAGTAGCCAGAATTGCAGGCGCGTGCTACCACGCCCGGCTGATTTTTTTATTTATTGTAGAGATGAGGTCTCGCTGCCCAGGCGGGTCTCGAACCCGCGGGCTCAGGCAATCCACTCACCTCAACCTCCCAAAGGCGCGGGATTACAGGCTGAGCCACCGAGCCCGGCTACCTCCACGTCTTTTCATGGCTTGATAATCATTTATTATGAGTGTTGAAGACGATTCCATTGTCTGTATTCAGCCACCTACTGAAGGATATTTTGGTTGCTTTCAAGTTTTGGCAATTATAAAGTCGGCATAAACATCCACATGTAGATTTTTGTGTGAATATAAGCTTTCAACTTCTTTGGGTACATAACAAGAAAAAAAATTGCTAAATTGTATGGTAAGAGTATAGTTAATTTGTAAAAATTGACAAAATGTCTACCAAAGTTTTTTTACCATTATGCATTCCCACCAGCAATGAATGACAGCTCCTGCTCCTGCTGCTTCCTTGCTAGCATTTGATGTTGTCAGTGTTCTGGATTTTGAGAATTATAATAGGTATATAACAGTATTTTGCCAATGTTTTTATTTGGATTTTCTGCTGTTATATGATGAGTATTTTCATATGTGTACTTATTTCCTATCTGTAGATATCCTTTGGTGGGGTGTTTGTTAAGCTCTTTGGCCTATATTTAAATTGAGTTATTTTCTTACTGTTGAATTTTATGACTTCTTTATATATTTTGAATAACATTCCTTTATTAGATGCATATTTTGCGAATATTGTCTCTCATCTGCAATCTGCTTTCCCATTTTCTTGTTATTGTCTTTTATACACAGAAGTTATTTTTTTTAATATTAACAATATCTAGCTTATTATTCTTTC
>NW_007172456.1:0-1153 GCF_000164805.1 Carlito syrichta | reverse complement strand
TTGTAAAGCATGGAACTTGTACGCCCCTAGCAAGTGATTATCACACTGCTGGAGGGTATAGAAAATGGTATATAAGTTGGAAAAGGTTTGAATAAAATTGGCTTCAGTCCTGATCAGACTGTTCCCAGAAGAACTGCCTCTGAGTGGTCTCTTCTCGCTGTCCAGATTCTCTGGTGTGGGTCCTAACCCACCCTTGGTCAGTGCTGGTCACCGACATCTCACTATGACTGTTTCATAAGCAGCAAACAAATCTATCACAAGCAACCCATAGGTAGAAGACATAATGTGGGTGAAAGCGTAGGGTCTGCTAGTGCCTTGACTCCCTTCCTAAAAGTAGGAAAGTTCCCATTTTATGAGTCTTCACATAAGGCAAAGCCCACCTCCCTATGTAGAGCTGACAAGGCCATATACTCATCCTTCCAGTCACCCTCCAGCATGACATGGGTGCTTAATTTAGATTCTTCCACTATGACATTCCCACCAAGGCCCCTATAACAGTTAGAGGCAATAAGAAGATGGGGCAGCAAAGGAGGAATTTTGGCAACAGGAGGCAGCAGCAACACTGAGTTTCCAAAGGCAACAGCAACAGCTATGCTGTCAGTGGTTGAGCCTAGACCTCAGCAACATGTGGCCACATTACTGTCACCAGATGGGTTTCTATCATGATTCTTAGCTATGCCTTTTATGTTACCTAGTCTTCTTTGTTCCTATGTAAAGAACCTTCCCATCAGTTCGGTAAACAACCTTCCCATCAGTTTGGTAAACTAACCAATATGCTTTCAATAACTCCCTTTTCTGCTTGAATTAGTCAGAACTGCCCTTTGCTACCTGCAATTAAAAACCCTGACTGAGGCAATTAATAATAAGTAGCAGTAACCAATTATACTTTATAAAATCTTTTTACCTTAGTAGTTGATTGTTCTTTTATATAATATGCCATTATGGTCTTAAGTAACATCTACTTTATACATGGTGGTAGATTCTGACAGCAACAAAATAACTTCAAATTTCTTTATCTTTTCAAAAGCAACAACAAAAACACAATTATAATACCAATTATCTAAGGGTGATCTTCACTGAGTTCAAAGTTAAGCTTTATTAAAGTTTCTTACCTGTCAATACCTAACCCGCTTGACATTTCCATAAACTGAAA
>NW_007172455.1:0-1240 GCF_000164805.1 Carlito syrichta | reverse complement strand
GCCAGCTTGCTATCATAGGTCAGCTAGGTAAGTCAGTTGGCTTGCCAGCTGGCTAGATAGGTAGACAGCTAGTTAAATCCCCTGGCTAGCCAGCTGACTTGCTGGTTAAGTCAGCTAGTTAAGTCAGCTGGCAGCCTAATGCCTAACTAGTTAAGTCAGCTAATTAAAGTGGTTGGCTATACAGCTGGTTAGCTAGTTAAAAAGCTAGTTAAGTCAGATGGCTTGCCATCTGGCTAGCTAGTAATTTCTGCGAGTTATGTCAGCTGGTTACCTAGGAATCTAGCTATACGTCAGCTAGTTATGTCAACTAGGTCACTCGTTAAGTCACCTAGCTAAGCCAGCTGGCACACTAGGTAGATAGCTGGTTAAGTCAGCTAGTTAAACTAGCTTTCTAGCTTGTTAAGTCAGTAATCTAGTTAAGTGAGCTCAATAGACAGCTGGTTACCTAGGTAGCTACCTAGTAAAGTCAGCTGGCTATCTAGCTGGCTAGCTAGGTACCAAGGCAGTTAAGTCAGCACCTGGCTAGCTAGATAAGTCACCTAGTTAAGTCAGCTGGCTAGACAGCTGGCTAGCTAGGCAGCTAGATAGTTATGTCAGCAGTCTAGACCATGGGCTAGCTAGTTAAGTCAGCTAGTTAAGTCAGTTGGCTATCCAGCTGGCTAGTCAGGTGCCTTACTAATTAACTGAGTTGGCTTGACAGCTGGCTAGCAAGTTAAGTCTCCTAGTTTAGTCAGCTGGGTAGCCAGCAGGCTAACTATAAAGGAAACAAGTTAATTAAGCTGACTAGCAAGCAGGTCAGCTATTTATGTCAGTTAGTTAAGTGAGTTGGCTAGTCAGTTGGCTAACTAAGTAGGAAGTTAGTTATTTCCGTTGGCTATCCAGCTTGCTAGGTAATTAAGTCAGCTTGTTAAGTCAGCTGGCTAGCGGGCTAGCTAGCTTCATAGAGAGCTAGTTAAGTCAGCTGGGTAACCAGTTGGCTAACTAGTTAAGTCAGCTAGTTGAGTCAGCTAGCTAGCCAGTTGGCTAGAAGGATAAGTCAACAAGTTAATTCAGCTGGCTTCCCAGCTGGCTAGCTAGGTAGCAAGCTAGTTAAGTAAGCTGGCTAGCCATCTGGCTAGAAAGTTAAGTCAGCTAGCTAATTCAGCTGTCTTCCCAGCTACCTAGCTAAGTAGCTAGCTAGTTAAGTCAGCTGGCCAGCGAGCACTCTAGCTACATAAGTCACCTAGTTAAGTCAGCTGGA
>NW_007172454.1:0-1141 GCF_000164805.1 Carlito syrichta | reverse complement strand
GGGGTCTGGGGATAAGGTGCCAGGTGTCTGGGTCACTTCAGAGCTTGAGGCTAGGTGATCACCTATAGCCTGCTATTTCGAGCCTGGCAGAGAATGATGGTCATGTCCCCGGGTCCCAACCTGGGCCACAGAGCTAGACCCTGTCTCAAAAACATCAGAATCATACACTGCTTCTCAACTGAGCACGGTATGTTCAAAGGGCTACTGGGCTTAGAGTCATGAAAAATGGGATTGTGGGGGAAGAAATGTCCCTGGGTGTGGGATTTGTCCCTGGCCTTTCTTGGTGGAAGGACCTTGTTGCCGAGTCAAAGTGTAGCCTGCCTGGGGCACATTTCCCACTGTGAAGAGGAGAGCTGGCAGGAATCTGGTCAGGGAGCCTGGGAAATCCCACACCAAAGCGGGAGTGCCATGGGGGCGGGGTTGGGGCTGGAAGGTGCCAAGCTTGGGGGACCCTCACATTTGTAGGGAGGTTGGGGAAGAACTGAGGGCAGAAGGTTTGCAGGAGAATGGATTTCTTTCTTTCTTTCTTTCTTTCTTTCTTTCTTTCTTTCTTTCTTTCTTTCTTTCTTTCTTTCTTTCTTTCTTCCTTTCCTTCTTTCTTCCTTTCCTTCTTTCTTCCTTTCTTTCTTCCTTCCTTCCTTTCTTTCTTTCTTTCTTTCTTTCTTTTCTTTACTCACTAGGTTGTTCAGGCTGCTTTCAAACCATTCAACTCGAGCCATCCTCTCAGCCAGATCCGCTAAAACTGCAGTGATCATAGGCTTTTCATTAGGTCGACATCCTGGGCTTCCTGCCTGGTCTTGAAATCTGGGTTGGAGGCGAATCTCCCCCTAAGACATGCCCTCACCCAGGTTTTCTGGGTTTTGCTTGGGGTCAAGTTGAGGGCTTGCTATGGTGTCCATCCTAGTCTTGAGTTACCAGGCTCAGGCCATCTTCCTGTCTCAGTCTCTATGAGTGCTGAGGAGAGAGGTTTGAGTCGCCCGGCTGGTCCACCCTCAATGGTTTGAGAGTCATGCACTCCCTTTCCCTGGGGCAGGCCCTGTGTGGAGCGAGTGGGTCCACGCTGGGGTATGAGGCCTGCAGAAAGAGTGGGCACCCCAGTGGAGACACATCCCTGCACCAGGAGCTCCCTCAGCATGGGCTT
>NW_007172453.1:0-969 GCF_000164805.1 Carlito syrichta | reverse complement strand
TATCAGATTAATCGGATACTTTCTGCAGAGTACTGCATGTGTATTAGGTAAAGAAAATAGTGGGGGATTCAATAGAAATACTCTTTTAAATATATAAATTGGGTTAAAATATAAAGTGAATGTGATTTTATATTTCCTTCAAATATATTAAGGAAACTTTTTGTAAAGACTACACATCTGTACCATTTAGTCAAAATTAACAAGCAGAAAACAGAGAGCACCAAGAAAATGTACAGAAATTTTAAGAATGGAAAAACCTGTATTAAATTATGATACTTTTTTAGTTTCTAAAATTTTTAAGATTTCTTATGCATTCTGCCTTCTGATTAGCAATTAGGTACATTGAATCTCATGGTCCAGTTTTGTACGAATGATATAGATCTGGAATCTCAACCATTTTCAATTTAGGCAGAATAAAACATACAGAATTCATGTGAGAAACACTGTAGTTGTGTCGGTGACCTGCACTGACCAGAGGGAGGGTTAGGACCGCACCGGTGAATCAGAGACGGAGAGAAGAAAACTACTCGGAGGCAGCTCTTCTGGGTTCAGCCTGGCCAAGACCGAAGCCGATTTTATTGAAACTTTTTCCAACTTATATACCATTTTTTAGACCCTCCAGCAGTGTGACAATCATTTGCTGGGGGCGTACAAATTCCATGCTTTACGAATCATGCATCACAAGACCATCACAAGACCAACAAGTTCTAAGCAAGTTGTTACAATTTTCTGGTGCATGACGTACTTACATCAAGATCACAGGTGCACAATTTCAATATACATTGTTTAAAATGTTCTTTATAATGTTCAAAGTGTTTCCCGCAATGTTTAATAAATCATTCATATTATACTCTAAGTTATAAATCCTGATTAAAAAACTTTCCAAGTTAACTCTAAGTTCAATCCAATTTTTACTAACCTTCAATATTTCTAACGATTAATATTATTAACTTAACATTATACTATAAT
>NW_007172452.1:0-799 GCF_000164805.1 Carlito syrichta | reverse complement strand
CGCACCGGTGAATCAGAGACGGAGAGAAGAAAACTACTCGGAGGCAGCTCTTCTGGGTTCAGCCTGGCCAAGACCGAAGCCGATTTTATTGAAACTTTTTCCAACTTATATACCATTTTTTAGACCCTCCAGCAGTGTGACAATCATTTGCTGGGGGCGTACAAATTCCATGCTTTACGAATCATGCATCACAAGACCATCACAAGATGAACACGTTCCAAACAAGTTGTTACAATTTTCTGGTGCATGACGTACTTACATCAAGATCACAGGTGCACAATTTCAATATACATTGTTTAAAATGTTCTTTATAATGTTCAAAGTGTTTCCCGCAATGTTTAATAAATCATTCATATTATACTCTAAGTTATAAATCCTGATTAAAAAACTTTCCAAGTTAACTCTAAGTTCAATCCAATTTTTACTAACCTTCAATATTTCTAACGATTAATATTATTAACTTAACACTATACTATAATCTATAAATTTACTTAATTTTATTACTTTAACTTTATACTATTTATTCTTATAATTCTAATAACCTACTATATTTCTGTACTGCCCTATGATTGTATATTGATTACCTATGAACTTATCCTTAACCTAACATTTTATCACAAATTATATAAATCTTAAATCTTTAAGCTATTGTCTTTTATATTTATTAATTACTTTATTTAATAATCTTATACCTAAGTTCTTAACACAACTATTATCTTATAATAATCTGTTATAAATCTCATCATTAATACTTAAAATTTATGAATTTACTTTATATTCTAAAAAACTTAATTCAATA
>NW_007172451.1:0-668 GCF_000164805.1 Carlito syrichta | reverse complement strand
GGCAAGCGCAGGTATGACATCAGGTGATGGACAGCAGGCAGATGGGTGGGTTAGTCACATGATTACTGCCATGGTGGGGTTTATTCTTGTCAGATAGATCACAAAAGGGCTGATTATGTTAACCCTGGGGTGGGAGGATTCCTGCAAGAGACTTGTTTAGACATTTGCAATTCACAAACTCAGACATTTGCAACTCACAAATTCCTGTGACTCTGGCCAGCCAAAGTGTTGACAAGGAATCTCAAAGTTTACTAGAGATTATTATGCTAAACCATAAATGGTTGGGTTGTCCTGGTCTGCATGTGAAGGAGATTTGCCCAGGGAATGGAATAGGCTGCTATTTGTCCTGCAGTAGAATGTCTGAGTGGTTTCTTTCTTTTTTTTTTTTTGAGTTGGGGTCTCACTCTGTCACTCTGTCACCCAGGCTGGAGTGCAGTGACCACTCCTGGCCACCGCAGCCTCGACCTGCTGGGCTCCGGCGATCCTTCCGCCTCAGCCTTCTGAGTAGCCAGAATTACAGGCACGCCCAACCACGCCTGGCTAATTTTTTTGATTTATTGTAGAGATGAGGTCTCACCTGCCCAGGCGGGGCTCGAACCCACAGGCTCAGGCAATCCACTCACCTCAGCCTCCCAAAGGCGCGGGACTGCAGGCTGAGCCACCGAGCG
>NW_007172450.1:0-2209 GCF_000164805.1 Carlito syrichta | reverse complement strand
CACACTGCATGGTCCATGCGTGAGTTGGGGAAGGCACAGATTTTGGGAGGGAGATAAGGTCTGTAGATGCTGGGGCCTGGAGTAGGCAGAGGTTGCCAAGAAACAGGAGGGGGCAGTCTGGGGAGTAAGTCAGAGTCTCACTCTGTTGCCCAGGCTGGAGGGCAGGGGTACATTCCTGGCCACCGCAGCCTCGACCTGCCGGGCTCAGGCGATCCTCTCTCCTCAGTCTTCCAAGTAGCTGGGACTACAGGCAAGCGTCACCACACTCAGCTAATTTTTTGATTTATGGTAGAGACAACATCTCACCATGGTGCTCAGGCTGGCCTCAAACCCCAGGGCTCAGGCAATCCTCACACCTCCACCTCTCAAAGTGCTGGGATGACAGGCATGAGCCACCATGCCTGGCTGGAACTGCTTTTTATCTTGAAAGTGTGGTGATGGCAAGATTATACATTTGGCAAGACTATGCATTTGTCAAGACTTGAAAAACAAAAAGACTTTCATTGCACATTGGAAAACAAACGATGAAAATAAAACTTAACAAGCTATTAAAAAATACAAATGAATCGATTCTGAGTTAAAAAACAATTGACAAACATATCAGAAATATCTTGAGGCTGGGCTTGGTGGCTCAGCCTGTAATCCTGCACCTTTGGGAGGCTGAGATGAGTGGATTGCCTGAGCCTGTGGGTTCGAGACTCGCCTGGGCAGCGAGACCTCATCTCTACAATAAATCAAAAAATCAGCCAGGCGTGATAGCTCATGCTTGTAATTCCTGCTACTCGGATGGCTGAGGTGGAAGGATCGCCGGAGCCCAGCAGTTCGAGGCTGCAGTGTCCAGGAGCGGCCACTGCACTCCATTCTGGGTGACAGAGTGCGACTCCAACTCAAAAAAAACAAAAAACAAAAAAATAAAAATAAAAAAAGTAGAGAAAGAGAAGAAAGAGAGAAGATTCACCTCCCCAGGTGGAGGAGGGGGGCCAAAGACAGGAAGCATGGCAACAGCCATAGCTCAAAGAGCACATGTCTACCCCAGAGTCTGGCAAGGCAGTGGTCACTGGTTGCTTGTGGTTGAGTCCTTTTGACCATTCCCCTAGATGGGGGAAGATCATTAAGGTGATTGGGTGGTGGTCTGCTTCCATATCATCACAAAGGTGCAGGCAAGCGCAGGTAATGACATCAGGTGATGGACAGCAGGCAGATGGGTGGGTTAGTCACATGATTACTGCCATGGTGGGGTTATCTGTCAGATAGATCACAAAGGGCTGATTATGTTAACCCTGGGGTGGGAGGATTCCTGCAAGAGACTTGTTAGACATTTGCAATTCACAAACTCAGACATTTGCAACTCACAAATTCCTGTGACTCTGGCCAGCCAAAGGGTTGACAAGGAATCTCAAAGTTTACTAGAGATTATTATGCTAAACCATAAATGGTTGGGTTGTCCTGGTCTGCATGTGAAGGAGATTTGCCCAGGGAATGGAATAGGCTGCTATTTGTCCTGCAGTAGAATGTCTGAGTGGTTTCTTTCTTTTTTTTTTTTTTGAGTTGGGGTCTCACTCTGTCACTCTGTCACCCAGGCTGGAGTGCAGTGACCACTCCTGGCCACCGCAGCCTCGACCTGCTGGGCTCCGGCGATCCTTCCGCCTCAGCCTTCTGAGTAGCCAGAATTACAGGCACGCCCAACCACGCCTGGCTAATTTTTTTGATTTATTGTAGAGATGAGGTCTCACCTGCCCAGGCGGGGCTCGAACCCACAGGCTCAGGCAATCCACTCACCTCAGCCTCCCAAAGGCGCGGGACTGCAGGCTGAGCCACCGAGCCCGGCTGGGATTTCTTTTTTAAGCAAATAATCGATAAAGCAATGAATATGGTCTCTGCCACCATCTAGGAAGTACATAGAGTCACTTGGTAAGTTTCTCAGTTTTCAGAAAGCCTTCCTCTGCACTTCCCGTGGTCAGAGTTAAGGCAATTAATTCTGGACGGAGCAGGTGACATAAACGTCAAGAGAAAAAAATGGCAAATGGTGAATGATTTGACATTTTTGGGCGAGATACAGCCGACAGCCTCTCTGGAAGCTGGCTAATTCTTGCAAGAATCCACCCCCAGGCCCATTGCAATGCATAACAAGGTAATTATTTTGTTTGAGGCAATTTAACTTTCCTCTCTTTAGAGAGCAGTGTATCCAGTAGTGAAAAATGGGGTTTAG
>NW_007172449.1:0-759 GCF_000164805.1 Carlito syrichta | reverse complement strand
TGCCAGATTTTTAGGGAGTCGTTTGAAAAGGAAACAGGAATCTTGAATTCGAATTCCACAAGAACTTTTTTGGAGTCTTTCTCTTGATAAACAATCAACTGTAATTCTAGATCACCAGGAATTGTCTTGGCATCTTGCTGAGAATGAAGCAGGGATTTCCGTAATGGGGTCCTCAAATACAGAACACTACAGGACCTATTGCTATGGAAGAATAAGGAAACTTGGTTACATGAGTCCTCCATCCCAAAAAGCCACAGAGCCTCTTGCTAAGTTATAACCACTAATCAGGTTTTGAATGTAAGAATCTGGATAATGGGAATACTCATATACAGGAAACTGCACTGTCCACTGCTAAGGAATAATAAGGAATCTGGTTTACACTTGTCCCACATCTCCAAAAAAACTTCAGTGTGTCGTGCTAAGGGCTAAACACGAATTTCGGTTTTTAAAGCATAATTACAGAAATGAAATACACATATACAAGCAACTGCATGGACATTTCCAAAGAAAGAATAAGAAATCTGGGTGAAATGTGTTCTCAATTGCCAAAAAAACTCCACAGCGTCTTCCATAGATCTAAACAAGCATCAGGGTTTTAAACATGTTTTAAACATGAATCTGGGGAAATGGAGTACTTATATGCAGACAACTATATGACCTTTTGCTAAGAAAGAATAAGGAATCAGGTTTACATGAGTCCTCAATCCCAAAAACACCCAGGGAATCTGGAATGGGCTAAAAAAGATTCAGAGGTACGAT
>NW_007172448.1:0-936 GCF_000164805.1 Carlito syrichta | reverse complement strand
TCATAGGTAATAATATACAATCATAGGGCAGTACAGAAATGTAGTAGCTATAAGAATTATAAACATAAATAGTATAAAATTAAGGTAATAAAATTAAGTCATTAAGTAAACTTATAGATTATAGTATAGTCGTTAAGTTAATAATATTAATCGTCAAAAATATTAAAAGTTAGTAAAATTGGATTGAACTTAGAGTTAACTTGGAAAGTTTTTTAATCAGGGCTTAGAACTTAGAGTATAATATGAATGATTTATTGAACATTGTGGAAAACATTTTGAACAATCTGTATTGAAATTGTGCACCTGTGATTCATACATCATGGAATTGTAATTGTTCACTGGGAACCTGAAAGTCTTGTGATGGTACATGATTTGTAAAGCGTGTTACACATCAATGAACTTGTACGCCCCCAGCAAGTAATTGTCACACTGCTGGAGATTATAGAAAATGGTATATAAGTTGGAAAAAGTTTGAATAAAATTGGCTTCAGTCTTGGCCAGACTGTTCCCAGAAGAGCTGCCTCCGTGTGGTTTCTTCTCTCCGTTCTGATTCACCGGTGCAGTCCTAACCCCCCCTTGGTCAGTGCAGGTCACCGACAGGTCATGGTGATGTCTATAATCCCAGCACTTTTGGAGGATGCTGTGGGAGATGCTTTGGGGCCAGGAGTTTAAGACCAGCCTGGGTAATATAGTGAGACTTCATCTCTTAAAAAAAGTGAAGACCCAAATGAAAGCCCAGCTGGGTGAATGCCTACGACAGAACTTTTGGTCCTGAGCCATGCCAAGGAGGTGGTGTTTCCAAAACTTATTCTCATATCCCCTCTCCTGTCTTCCAAACACACATGGGGGTCCTGGGTTTGTTCTGCAGTTTACAGCAAGATGCACCAGTGGCGACCAATATATTCAACAGTGACCAGACTTCAGTAATGGGGAAAA
>NW_007172447.1:0-861 GCF_000164805.1 Carlito syrichta | reverse complement strand
TCACATACCATTTAAGCTATCAAAAATTAAAAAAGATACAGAGGGCCACTACATAATGATAAAAGGTTCACTCCATCAACAAGAAATATCTATCCTAAACATATATGCACCCAACATAGGCGCACCAACATTCATAAAGCAACTTCTAGGAAAACTAAAGAAAGACATTGACTCTAACACCATAATAACTGGGGACTTTAATACACCACTCATAACCTTAGACAGATCATCAGGACAAAAAATCAGCAAGGAGATCCGGAACCTCAATGAGACTCTGGACCAAATGGACTTAATTGATACCTATAGAACACTCCATCCAAAGAGCACAGAATACACATTCTACTCATCACCACATGGAACATATTCTAAGATCGACCACATAATTGGACACAAATCAAGTATAAGCAAATTTAAAAGGACTGAAATTCTACCATGCACCTTCTCGGACCACAGTGGAATAAAAATAAACATTGACACCAACAAAGTCCCCCCAAAACCCACAAAGACATGGACACTAAACAGCATGATGCTAAATAACTCCTGGGTCAATGATGACTTCAAAATAGAGATCAAAAGATACCTGGAAACAAATGAAAATAAAGAAACATCTTACCAAAATCTCTGGGATGCCTTAAAAGCTGTAATAAGAGGGGAATTTATATCCCTACAAACACACATGAAGAAAATGGAAGGAACAGAAATTGACAACCTAACAAGCCACCTAAGAAGCTGGAAAAGCAAGACCACAAAAACCCTAATTTCAGCAGAGGAATCCAGATCACCAAATAAAGCCCAATCCAGGACTAGAGAAAAGATATACAAAAATCAATGAAACAAAAGCTGGTTCTTTGAAAGGGTAAA
>NW_007172446.1:0-799 GCF_000164805.1 Carlito syrichta | reverse complement strand
AGCTAGCTAGTTAAAGTGAGATGGCTAGCCAGCTTGCTAGCTAAAGTCAGCTAGGTAAGTCATCTGGCTAGACACGTGGTTAGATAGGTAGCCAGGTATTAGGGCAGCTGTCTAGCCAGCTTGCTTGCTGGTAAAGTCAGCTAGTAAGTCACCTGGCATCAGCTGGCTAGCTATTTAAGTAAGCTCGTTAAGTCTGTTGACTTTACGGCTGGTTAGTTCGCTAAAATGTTAGTTAAATCAGATGGCTAGTCACCTGGTTAGCTAGTTATTTCACCTAGTTAAGTCAGCTGGCTAGATAGGAAGCTAGATATATGTCAGCTAGTCATTACAGATAGCTAGCTAGTCAAGTCAGCTAGGTAAGTCAGCTGGCTACCTAGATAGCTAGCTAGGTAGCTAGTTACTTAATACAGCTAGCTAAGCCAGCTGGCTAGCTAGGTAGCTAGTTGGTTAAGTCTGCTTGTTAAGTGAGCTTGCCAGCTTGTTAAGTTAGCGAGTTAAGTCAGCAGCCTAGCCAACTACCTAGCTAGGTAGCTAGCTAGTTAATTCAGCTGGTTTGACAGTTAGCTACCTAGTTAAACATCTTTGGTAAGTCAGCTCACTAGCCAGATGGTTTGCTAGGTACCCAGGTAGCTAAGTCAGCTGACAAACCAGTGGGCTCCGTAGGTAGCTAGCTAGTTAAGTCAGCTGGCTATCCAGCTGGCTAGCTAGGTAGCTAGGCAATTAAATCAGCATGCTAGCTAGCTGGCTAGGTAGTTATTTTACGTAGTTAAATCAGCTGGCTTGACAGCTGGCTAGCTAG
>NW_007172445.1:0-705 GCF_000164805.1 Carlito syrichta | reverse complement strand
CAGCTGACTAGCAATCAGGCCAGATATGTAAATCAGCTAGTTATGTCAGGTGACTTGGCAGCAGACTAGCTAGGTAACAAGATGGTTAACTCTGTTGGCTAGCCTGCTAACTAGCTAAATAAGTCAGCTAGTTAATTCAGCTGGATAGCCAGCTAGCTAGCTATGTAGAGAGCTAGTTAAGTCAGCTACCTAGCCATTACACTCACTAGTTAAGTCATCTAGTTGAGTCAGCTGGCTAGCCAGCTGGCTAGCTGCTTAAGTCAGGTAGTTAATTGTGCTGACTAGACAGCTGGCTAGCTAGGTAGCAAGCTAGTTACGTCAGCTGGCTAGCAAGCGGGATAGCTAGTTAAGTCAGCTAGATAATTCAGTTGAATTTCCAGCTGGCTAGCTAGGTAGCCAGCTAGTTAAGCCAGCTGGCTAGCCAGGTAGCTAGCTGTTTAAGACAGCTAGTTAATTCAGCTGGTCAGCCAGCTGGCTAGCTAGTTAATCAGCTGGGCAGTCAGCTGGCAAGCAGGATGAGTCAGCTAGTTAAGTCATCTGGCCAGCCAGACTTCTAGAAGGTTAGCTACATAATTAAGTCAGCTAGTTAAGTCAGCTGGCTACCTAGGTATCTAGCTAGTTAAGTCAGCTAGATAAGTCAGTTTGTGAAGTCAGCTGGTTAGCCGGGTTGGCTACCTAGTTAAGTAACCTAGATAATTTAGCATG
>NW_007172444.1:0-1239 GCF_000164805.1 Carlito syrichta | reverse complement strand
CACTTATCTCAAGACTCATTAACTGAAAGTAGATACTGTTTTTGGCTTTATTCGTTTCTTCTAAAGACCGCTAGATGGTGGTAACTTTTAAAACATATGTACGTGAAGGAATTTTCTTTGTCTTGCCCCTTTTACAAATGCTATAAAAGCTTTCTGTTAACTAATAAAGGATGTCATCTGCTCAGAAAGCAGGTGTCTGGGGATATTATGTCCATCTTTCGCCTATCCGGTCTCTCCTTCAGGAGATCTCACGACCTGGCAAAAGGGGCTGGACTCCTAAAGCTTAACTAGTTGTTTAATGAGTTAGCTTTGTATCTGAACTTGTTGGCTGATGAGTTGACCCACTAGTCAGCTCTCTTAACTAGTTGGATGGCTGGTGTGCTGAACTAACTAGTTGGCCAATTAGGAGGCCGACTAGTTAACTGGCCTAACTTGTCAGCAAATAGTTAGTTGAACTAACTTGTCAGCTGACAAGTTAGCAGACTTGGTCGATTGGTTAGCTGGCTTTACTAGTTGGCAGGCTAGGTGGCTGACTGGTTAGCTGGCTTAACTAGTCGGCCCACGAGTGAGCCAATAGGTAAGCTGACTTTACTAATTGTCCATCGAGTGAGCCAACATGTCAGCTGACTTAACTAGTCGACCGGCGTGTGAGTTGACTGGTCAGCTGACTTTAGTAGTCAGCCAGCATGTGAGCTGACTGGTCATCTGAACTTAGTCAGCTGGTGAGTGAGCTGACTGGTCAGAGGACTAACTAGTAGGCCAGCAAGTGAGCCATCCTGTGAGTCAACTTAAGTAGTCAGCCAGTGTGTGATGTGACAGGTGAGCTGGCTTAACTAGTCAGCTGGCAATCGAGCCGAATGCTGAGCTGACTTTACTCGACTGGTGAACAAGCCAACTAGCTAGCTAACCTGTTGGCCTGTGAGCAAGCCGACAAGTTAGCTGACCTGCTGGCAGTTGAGGGAGACGACTAGTAACCTGACCTGATGGAAAGTGAGTGAGCCCACTAGTTAGATGACCAGCTAGCTGAGCTGATAACTGACTAGTTAGCTAAATAACTTGCTGATTTGTTAGCTGACTTAACTAGCTAGCTGACTAGCTAGCTGGCTATCTAGCTGATATAACATGATAGCAAACTAGCTGTCTAACTAGCTGGCTTAACTAGCTAGCTGAATAGCTAGCTGAGTTGCTAGCTGACTTAATTAGCTAGCTGGATAGCTAGCTGACTTTATTAGCTGACTA
>NW_007172443.1:0-920 GCF_000164805.1 Carlito syrichta | reverse complement strand
TTCCGGCTCACTTGCAGGCCGAGTAGTTAAGTTGGCTCAATCGTCGACGGAATAGGTAAGTCTTCTGACCATACAGCTCACTTGCCAGCAGACTAAAGTCAGTTGACCAGTCAGCTCATTTGCTGACTGACTATTTAATTCAGCTGACCAGTTGGCTCACTTGTCCACTGACTAGCTAAGTCAGTTAACCAGTAGGCAAATTAGACAGTCAAGTAGTTAACTAAGCTAACCAAACGACTGACTAGTTGGCCCATTTTTCAACTGACAAGCTCAGCTAACTAATAGGCCAAATAGGCCAGCTAACTAGTTGGCCAACTAGTCAGCTGACTAAATAGGTCAGGAAACCAGCCAGCCAACTGGTTAAGTTAGCTAGCTAGTGGGGAAACAACTCATTCAACTAGTTAGCCTAGCTAACTAGTCGGTCGACTACTCAGCCGACTTGTTAAGCCAGCTAACAAGTAGGCCGAGTAGTCCACAAATGGGTTTAACCAGCTAAGTAGTCAGCCGACTCAGCAGTCAACAAGTTAATTCACCTAGCTAACTGGTTAACCAACTCGTTGAGTCACCTAGTTAACTAGTTTAACAACTAGTTAAAACAGTTAGCTAACTCAATAACCAACTCATTAAGTCAGCTAGCTACCTCACTAGCCAACTAGTTGTCAGCTGTCTAAGTCAGCTGGCTAACAAGGGAGCTAGCTAAGTCAGCTACTTGACTAGTTAGCTAACTATTTAAGTCAGCTACTTATTTCTGCTACCTAACTAGATAGCTAATTATTAAATCAACTAGTTAAATAGTTAGCTAAATATTGAATTCAGGTAGTTAAGTCAGCCAGCAAAGTAGATAAGTCACCTAGCAAAGTCAGCTAGTTAAGTCAGCTTCCTAATTTAGTCAGCTGGTTAATACAGCTAACTAGGTAGTT
>NW_007172442.1:0-779 GCF_000164805.1 Carlito syrichta | reverse complement strand
TTCATCGTTGACCCAGGAGTTGTTTAGCATCATGCTGTTTAGTGTCCATGTCTTTGTGGGTTTTGGGGGGACTTTGTTGGTGTCAATGTTTATTTTTATTCCACTGTGGTCCGAGAAGGTGTTTGGTAGAATTTCGGTCCTTTTAAATTTGCTTATGCTTGATTTATGGCCGAGTATGTGGTCGATCTTAGAATATGTTCCATGTGGTGATGAGTAGAATGTGTATTCTGTGGTCTTTGGATGGAGTGTTCTGTAGGTATCAATTAAGTCCATTTGGTCCAAAGTCACATTGAGGTTCCGGATCTTCTTGCTGATTTTTTGTCTAGGGTTGTGAGTGGGGTATTAAAGTCCCCAACTATGATAGTGTTAGAGTCAATATCTTTCTTTAGTTTTCCAAGAAGTTGCTTTATGAAAGTTGGCGCACCTATGTTGGGTGCATATATGTTTAGGATAGATATTTCTTGTTGATGGATTGAGCATTTTATCATTATGTAGTGGCCTTCTGTATCTTTTTTGATTTTTAATAACTTGAAGGGTATTTTGTCTGAAATTAAGATCGCTACTCCTCCTTTCTTTTGTATTCCGTTCACCTGAAAGTTTGTTTCCCATCCTCTTACTTTGAGTCTGTGTGTGTCCTTTCTAGTGAGGCGAGTCTCTTGAAGGCAATAGATTGTTGCCTGATGATATTTTATCCATTCTGCCATTCTATGTCTTTTCAGTGGTGCATTTAGTCCATTCACATTTAGGCTAATAATGAAATGCAAGAGTTGATCCCTGTC
>NW_007172441.1:0-921 GCF_000164805.1 Carlito syrichta | reverse complement strand
CTTTTTTTTTTCTTCTGTGTTCAGTACTTTCGTAAGTTTTTCTTGTAGAGGTGGTCTGGTGGCAGAGTACGTTTTTAAGGATTGGATGTCTGGAAAAGATTTCAATTCTCCCTCACTAATGAAGCTTAGTTTGGCTGAGTAGGTTATTCTTGGTTGAAATTGTTTCTCTTTTAGAACTTTGAAGATAGGGCTCCAGGCTCTCCTGGCCTGAAGGGTTTCTGTGGATAAATCTGCTGCTATTCTAATTGGTTTTCCCTGGTAGGTAGTCTGGCCTTTTTCTCTTGCTGCCTTTAGGATTTTTCCTTTCATAGCTACTTTGTTTAGGCGAATTATTATGTGTCTGGGAGTTGGTCTTCTCATTTGTTGTCTTGCAGGGGTTCTCTGAATCTCTTGTGTTTGAATTTTTTCATCCTTAATGAGATGAGGGAAGTTTTCTTGAATGATTTCATGAAATGTTTGTTCCAGTGTGGCCTCTGTTTCTCTCGCTGCCTCAGTAAGGTCATTTACTCTTAGGTTCAGTCTCTTGAAGTGATCATTCATCTCTTGCAGGTTTTGTTCTCTTTTGAGCTTTTTTCTATGCTTTTGTTTGGGTTAGTTCTGTGTTTTGGCTTTTGAGTTCTGAGATTCTTTCTTCTGCTTGGCTGATTCTGCTTTCCATGTTTATTAGTCTGTTGTTCATTTCCATCATAGTATTCTTTACTGCTGTCTTTTCTGACATCAGCTCCTTCCTATTTTCCTCTTGTCTCTCCTCAATTTTTTAAATTCTCTCCATTAATGTCTTGATGTCTGGGTTTGTTGCATGTAACCAGTCATTCTGGAGACTCTTCATTGTCTGTGTTCCAGAATCTGTTTTCTCAGTGTCGGATTTCCCAGGGGTCTGTGTAAGACCTATATTCTTCTTTTGGTTTTTCTTCATTTGTG
>NW_007172440.1:0-8012 GCF_000164805.1 Carlito syrichta | reverse complement strand
TTCATTGTTAAGGTCTTTCACGTCTCTGGTTAGGAAGATGCCAAGGTATTTCATTTTTTTGTGGCTATTGTGAATGGATTTGTGTTTTTTATTTGGGTTTCTGTTTGTTTATTATTGGTGTAGAGAAATGCGATTGTCTTTTGTACATTTATTTTGTATCCTGAGACTTTGCCAAAGGCCTTTATCAATGTAAGGAGGTCTTTGACAGATTCTCTTGGGTTTTCAAGGTACACGATCATATCATCTGCATAGAGAGATAACTTGACTTCCTCTTTTCCTATTTGAATACCTCCGATTGCCTCCTCTTCTCTGATTGCTCTAGCCAGGACTTCCAATACTATGTTGAACAGGAGGGGAGAGAGTGGGCATCCTTGTCTAGTTCCAGTTTTCAGGGGAATTGGTTCCAATTTTTGTCCATTTAGGAGTATGCTGGCTGTGGGTTTCTCGTAGATGGCTTTTACAATTTTGAGGTATGCTCCCTGTATGCCTAGATGTTCAAGGGTTTTTATCAAGAAGGGGTGCTGGATTTTATCAAAGCTTTTTCTGCATCTAATGATATGATCATGTGGTTTTCGTTTTGACATCTGTTGATGTATTTAATTACATTTATGGTTTTACGAATGTCGAACCAACCTTGCATGCCAGGAATGAAGCCTACTTGGTCATGGTGGATGATTTTTGAGATGTATTGCTGAATCCGGTGTGCTAGGGTCTTGTTGAGAATTTTAGCATCTATGTTCATCAAAGATATTGGCCCGTAGTTCTCTTTCTTTGTTGGATCTTTACCTGGCTTGGGTATCAATGTGATGTTGACTTCATAAAATGATTTGGGGAGAGTTCCATCTTTTTCAATCGCCTGGAATACCCTCAGTAGGATTGGTATCAGCTCCTCCTTGAATGTCTTGTAGAATTCTGCTGCAAAGCCATCTAGACCAGGGCTTTTTTTTGTAGGAAGTTTTCTTATTACGTAGTTGATTTCCTTATTGTTATTGGTCTATTTAGGGTCTCAATTTCTTCTTGTTCCAACCTAGGTAGGTTGTGTGATGTCAGAAAGTCCTCCATTTCCTTAAGGTTTTCAAGTTTGTTTCCATACAAGTGTACATAGTAGTCTCTAATGATCTTTTGTATTTCTTCAGGGTCAGATGTGACTTCATCTTTTGTGTTTTTTATTGTGTTTATTTGGTTTTTTTCTCGTTTTTTCTTGGTCAGTCTAGCTAGGGGACCATCAATCTTGTTTACCCTTTTGAAGAACCAGCTTTTTGTTTCATTGATTTTTTGTATTATCTTTTTGTCTTCTGTGTCCTGGATTTGGGCTTTTATTTTGGTGATCTGGATTCTTCTGCTGAAATTAGGGTTTTTGTGGTCTTGCTTTTCCAGCTTCTTTAGGTGGCTTGTTAGGTTGTGAATTTCTGTTCCTTCCATTTTCTTCATGTGTGTTTGTAGGGATATAAATTCCTCTCTTACTACAGCTTTCAGGGCATCCCAGAGATTTTGGTTAGATGTTTCTTCATTTTCATTTGTTTCCAGGTATCTTTTGATCCCTGTTTTGATTTCATCGTTGACCCAGGAGTTGTTTAGCATCATGCTGTTTAGTGTCCATGTCTTTGTGGGTTTTGGGGGGACTTTGTTGGTGTCAATGTTTATTTTTATTCCACTGTGGTTCGAGAAGGTGTTTGGTAGAATTTCGGTCCTTTTAAATTTGCTTATGCTTGATTTATGGCCGAGTATGTGGTCGATCTTAGAATATGTTCCATGTGGTGATGAGTAGAATGTGTATTCTGTGGTCTTTGGATGGAGTGTTCTGTAGGTTTCAATTAAGTCCATTTGGTCCAAAGTCACATTGAGGTTCCGGATCTTCTTGCTGATTTTTTGTCCTGATGATCTGTCTAGGGTTGTGAGTAGCGTATTAAAGTCCCCAACTATGATAGTGTTAGAGTCAATATCTTTCTTTAGTTTTCCAAGAAGTTGCTTTATGAAAGTTGGTGCACCTATGTTGGGTGCATATATGTTTAGGATAGATATTTCTTGTTGATGAATTGAGCATTTTATCATTATGTAGTGGCCTTCTGTATCTTTTTTTGATTTTTAATAACTTGAAGGGTATTTTGTCTGAAATTAAGATCGCTACTCCTCCTTTCTTTTGTATTCCGTTCACCTGAAAGTTTGTTTCCCATCCTCTTACTTTGAGTCTGTGTGTGTCCTTTCTAGTGAGGCGAGTCTCTTGAAGGCAATAGATTGTTGCCTGACGATATTTTATCCATTCTGCCATTCTATGTCTTTTCAGTGGTGCATTTAGTCCATTCACATTTAGGCTTATAATTGAAATGCAAGAGTTGATCCCTGTCATAAGGTTCTTACAGAGTTGTTCCTGTTTATTTGTTGTCTTTCTTTGGGTTTTGGAGTTGGTTCATGTGTGTTTTTAATCTTTTGCCTGTACTCTTGTGAAGAATGCTGTTATTCTTTTTTTTTTTTCTTCTGTGTTCAGTACTTTCGTAAGTTTTTCTTGTAGAGGTGGTCTGGTGGCAGAGTAGGTTTTTAAGGATTGGATGTCTGGAAAAGATTTCAATTCTCCCTCACTAATGAAGCTTAGTTTGGCTAGGTAGGTTATTCTTGGTTGAAATTGTTTCTCTTTCAGAACTTTGAAGATAGGGCTCCAGGTTCTCCTGGCCTGAAGGGTTTCAGCAGATAAATCTGCTGCTATTCTAATTGGTTTTCCCTGGTAGGTAGTCTGGCCTTTTTCTCTTGCTGCCTTTAGGATTTTTCCTTTCATAGCTACTTTGTTTAGGCGAATTATTATGTGTCTGGGAGTTGGTCTTCTCATTTGTTGTCTTGCAGGGTTCTCTGAATCTCTTGTGTTTGAATTTTTTCATCCTTAATGAGATGAGGGAAGTTTTCTTGAATGATTTCATGAAATGTTTGCTCCAGTGTGGCCTCTGTTTCTCTTGCTGCCTCAGTAAGGTCATTTACTCTTAGGTTCAGTCTCTTGAAGTGATCATTCATCTCTTGCAGGCTTTGTTCTCTTTTTGAGCTTTTTTCTATGCTTTTGTTTGGGTTAGTTCTGTGTTTTGGTCTTTGAGTTCTGAGATTCTTTCTTCTGCTTGGCTGATTCTGCTTTCCATGCTTATTAGTCTGTTGTTCATTTCCATCATAGTATTCTTTACTGCTGTCTTTTCTGACATCAGCTCCTTCCTATTTTCCTCTTGTCTCTCTTCAATTTTTTAAATTCTCTCCATTAATGTCTTGATGTCTGGGTTTGTTGCATGTAACCAGTCATTCTGGGGACTCTTCATTGTCTGTGTTCCAGAATCTGTTTTCTCAGTGTCGGATTTCCCAGGGGTCTGTGTAAGACCTATATTCTTCTTTTGGTTTTTCTTCATTTGTGTAGTTTTCCCCCTCCCTACTTTTTTCTTCCCTCCACGTCACTGTCTTCTTTATTTCTGTTATTCAGGGGTAAAGGGATTGGTTTTACTTCTGTTTGTTCAATCTCCTATTCTTTATGTATGTCCTCTTACTTTGTTCAATTCTGGAGTTGTACTATAGGTTGGAGGTGGTCCTTTTTGCAGTTTTGAGATGTACTTAAGGTGAGAGCTGTGATTCAAAATCTGTCTGCAGGTCCTGGTATTCGCTGACAGGCGTGTGGATAATGTGGAACCTACTTCCCACTGTCCTGGAATCTGTCCGTGCAGTGGGGTTGTAGGTTTACTCCCTGAAATAAAATGTGGTTGGCAGAGGGGAGAGAATGGAGCAGATAGTGGGTTGAAGAGGGGAGTGGAGAGATAGAGGAGTAAGGGGGGAAACAAATGAGTGCGCCAACAAATAGGGAGAGAGGCCTATACTGAAACAGATAAAAACAATAGACCACAGCTACAGACGAACCAATTCTCATACAAAAAAATAAAAAATAAAAATAAAACATATAGTGATGCTAACATACAAGCTAACCAACCACCTTGTTAGTGTGCTGTTCCTCCACACAAAGATATGGTTTGCAGAGAGAAGAAAAGAGAAGAAAAGGAAAAGGAAAAAAGAAAAAAGGGAACAATACAGTAGGAATAGAATTAAGTCATTAAACTAATAGAATCAATGAAACACACTCTGAGACATTTCGTTTAAGTCCAATGTCCTTTCAGGTCTGATTTCTAGTTTTCTTTTCAAGCTGGTAAATTAGTTTGCAGTTAGGGTCTGTTGCCCCTGATCTACTGTGAAGGACAGTTCAGATTAACCTCCGTTCAGCAGTTTGGTCTATGTCTTTATCAAGCTTGTTTCTCCCGTTTCAGTGTTGTTACCTTGAATCGCCAGCAGGTGGTGATATCTCAGCTGCTCGCCCCAGAGGGAGTGGGGCCGGACAGGAACAAGATGGCTGCCTGCCTCCAAGCAGGCAACAGGAACCACACGCCAGGCGGGCAGGACAGTCTTGGACGCAGGAGAGGTGGCAGTGATCCCAGCAGATCTTCCCTGAAGGGGTTTGGTGTGGATCACCTCAGGCCCAGGTGGTGTGATGTGCTACCCATCACAGAGGCCGTGGCTGTGGTGGTGATGGCAGCAGCAATGGGGGCAGGGGCTGCAGCGGCGGCAGTGGCACTGTTTGCACTGCAGTAACTGTCCAGTCATTGCGAGGTCCCAGTGGTGGCAACGGCCGAGCTCTCTCTGAAGAGCAGGTTGTGATGCTGGGGTCTCCAGCCCCCTGGGGCGAGAGTCAGAGACCCACTGCAGATCTCCCTTGCAGAGGGCTTCAGACACCGGGTTGCCCCATTGCCATCTTGCCGCTGGAATGAGCTAAAGTTTTAAACAAGCTAACTAGTCAGCCGACAACTCAGCCAACAAGTTGTCACCTAGCTAACTCGTTAACCAACTAGTAAAGTCAGCTAGTTAACTCGTTTACCAACTAGTTAAAACAGTTAGCTAACTCATTAACCAACTTGTTAAGTCAGCTAGCTATCTCATTAGACAAGTACTTAAGTCAGATAACTAAGTTATCTAGCTAACCATCTAAATTCTGCTACATAACTAGCTAGTTAAGTCAGCTTGAAAGCAGGCCAGCTAGTTACGACATCTAGTTAAGTCAGCTGGCTAGCCAGCTGTCTAACTAGGTGTTGACCTAGTTAAGTCAGTTAGCTAGTCAGCTGGCTAGTTAATTAAGTCAGCTAGATAAGTCACCTGGCTATTCAGGTGCCAAGAGAGGTACAGAGCTAGCTAAGTCAGCTGATATCAAGCTGGAAAACTAGTTAAGCCAGCTAATTTAGTCACCTGGCTGGCTAGCTGCCTAGCTCATCAATGAACTAGTTAGGTCAGCTGGATAACCAGCTGGCTAGCTAGATTAGTCACCTCATTAAGTCAGTTGGCTAGTCAGCTCGCTAGCTAGTTAAAAAGCTTGATAAGTCAGATGGCAAGACAGCTGGCTAGCTAGTTATTTCAGCTAGTTAAGGGAGCTGGCTAGATAGGCAGTTAGTTAAGTCACCTAGTAATGTCAGCTTGCTAGCTAGTTAAGTCAGCTAGTTAACTCAGCTAGCTAGCTAGATAGCTAGCTAGGTGCTAGCTGGTTATTTCAACTAGTAATGTCAGCTGGCTAGCTAGGTAACTAGCAAGTTAAGTCAGCTAGTCAAATCTGCTAGCTAGCTAGCTATGTCAGCTAGTTAAGTCATCTGGCTAGCCAACCGCCTAGCTGGGTAGCTATCTAATTAAGTCAGCTGGAAAGCCTGTTGGCTAGCTAGTTAAGTCACCTAGAAAAGTCAGCTCGCCAGCCAGCTGGTTAATTAGGTAGTTAGGTAGATAAGTCAGCTGGCAAGCCAGGGGGATACTTAGATAGCTAGTTAGTTAAGTCAACTGGCTAGTCACCAGGTTAGCTTGTGATTTCAGCTAGTTACGTCAGCTGTCTAGTCAGCTGGCTAACTAGTTAGCTCCTCTGGTTGAGTCAGCTGACTTGCCAGCTGGCTAGATAATTGTCAGCTAGTTAGTTCAAGTGACTATCCAACTGGCTAGCTAGGTAGCCAGCTAGTTAAGTCAGCTGGATAGCCACCTGGCTAGCTAGTGATGTCAGCTACTTAAGTCAGCTGGCTAATCAGCTGGCTAACTATTTAAGTCAGGTAGTTGAGTCAGGTGGCTAGCCAGCTGGCTAGCTGGTTAAGTCAGCTAGTTAATTCAAGTGGCTAGCTAACTGGCTAGCTAGGTAGCTAGCTAGTTAAGTCAGATTGTTAGTGAGCTGGCTAGCTGGTTAAGTTAGCTAGTTAAGTCAGCTGGCTAGCCACCAGGCTAGTTTGGTAGCTAGCTAATTGAGTCAGCTGGCTAGCCGACTGCCTAGCTTGTTAAGTCAGTGAGTTAAGTGAGCTGGCTTGCCGGCTGGCTAGCTAGGTGGTTAACTAGTTAAGCCACTTGGCTAGCCAGATGGCTTTGTAGTTAAGTATGCTCGTTAAGACAGCATGTTATCCTGCAGGTTAGTTAGGTAGCTGGCAAGTTAAGCTTGCTTATTAGCAGACTGGTCATTTAGGTGGCCTGCTAGTTAAGCCATCTGGCAAGCAGACTGAACAGCAGGGTGACTGTCTAGTTAAGCCAGCTGGCTGTCCGACTGTCCAGCCAGCAGGATGGCTATTTAAGCCGGCTGGTTAACCAGCTGGTCAACCCACTAGCTAGCTAGTTGGATGCCTAGCCAGCTAGCCAGTCAGGTAGCTAGCTAATTAAGCCAGCTGTCTAGCCATGTAGTCAACCATTTAGTTAGCTAGTTAAGTTAGCAGGCTCACCGGCTATCCACCCAAGTAGCTAGTCAGATAGTTAAGTCAGCTAGCTAGCCAGTTAGCTAGTTAAGTCAGCTAGCAAGTCAGCTAACTATTCAGCTAACTAGTGAAGTCAGCTAACTAGTCAGCTTTCTAGTCTGCTTGCTAATTAGTCAGCTAGCTAATCAGCTAGCTAGTCAGCTAGATAGTTAAGTCAGTTAGCCAGCTAACTAGCCAGATAGCTAGATAGTTAAGTCAGCTAGCTAAAGAGTTAGATAGCTTGTTTGCTAGCTAGTTATGTCAGCTAGATAGCCAGCTAGCTAGTTAAGTCAGATAGCAAATCAGCTAGTTACTTAGCTAACTAGTTGGCTAGCAACTCAACTAGTTGATCAGCTAACTAGTGGGCTCACTCACTTTCCATTAGGTCAGTTAACTAGTTGGCTTGCAAGCCTGCCAGCCAGTAATCAAACTAGTCGGCTTGCTCACCAAACTACAGGTCAGCTTAATTGTCAGCTTACTCGCCAGCCAACAGGTCAGCTAACTAGTCGGCTTACTCGCCAGCTGACTAGTTAAGTCAGCTCACAGGTTGGCTAACTCGCCATCCGACTAGTTAAGGCAACTCACCTATTGGGTCACTAGCCAGTCGAATAGTTACTTCAGCTCACTGGTCGGCTCTTTTGCCGGCCAACTAGTTAACTCTTATGAACATCAGCTCACTCGCTAGCTGACTAAAATCAGCTGACCAGTCAGCTCACTCACCAGCTGAATAGTTAAGTCAGCTGACAAGTCAGCTCACTTGCTGACCAACTAATTAAGTAAGATAACTGGTCGGCCGACTAGCCGGCAAACTATTTATGTCAGTTAACCAATTGACCGACTAGTTGGCCAACTTGTCTGCTGACAAGTTAGGTCAGCTAACCTGTAGGCCAACTAGTTAGGTCAGCTAACTAGTCGGCCCACAAGTCAGCCGACTAGTTAGGTCCACAAAGTAGCCAGACAACTAGTTAACCAAATTAAATTGTGGGCCAACAAGTCAGTCAATAAGTTAAGCCAGCTAACTAGTCGGCCGTGTAGTCAGCCAACTCGCTAAGCCAGCAAACATGTCAGCCAAGAAGTCAGCCAATGTGTTAAACTAGAAAAGTAGTCGGTTGAATCATCAGCCAACAAGTTGTCACCCAGCTAAGTCATTTACCAACTAATTAAGACAGCTAATAACTCATTTACCAAATAGTTAAAACAGTTAGCTAACTTGTTAACCAACTTGTTAAGTCAGCTAGCTATCTCATTAGCCAACTAATAAGTCAG
>NW_007172439.1:0-976 GCF_000164805.1 Carlito syrichta | reverse complement strand
CTAGACCACAGCTACAGACGAACCAACTCTCATACAAAAAAATAAAAAATAAAAATAAAACATATAGTGATGCTAACATACAAGCTAACCAACCACCTTGTTAGTGTGCTGTTCCTCCACACAAAGATATGGTTTGCAGAGAGAAGAAAAGAGAAGAAAAGGAAAAGGAAAAAAGAAAAAAGGGAACAATACAGTAGGAATAGAATTAAGTCATTAAACTAATAGAATCAATGAAACACACTCTGAGACATTTCGTTTAAGTCCAATGTCCTTTCAGGTCTGATTTCTAGTTTTCTTTTCAAGCTGGTAAATTAGTTTGCAGTTAGGGTCTGTTGCCCCTGATCTACTGTGAAGGACAGTTCAGATTAACCTCCGTTCAGCAGTTTGGTCTATGTCTTTATCAAGCTTGTTTCTCCCGTTTCAGTGTTGTTACCTTGAATCGCCAGCAGGTGGTGATATCTTAGCTGCTCGCCCCAGAGGGAGTGGGGCCGGACAGGAACAAGATGGCTGCCTGCCTCCGAGCAGGCAACAGGAACCACACGCCAGGCGGGCAGGACAGTCTTGGATGCAGGAGAGGTGGCAGTGATCCCAGCAGATCTTCCCTGAAGGGGTTTGGTGTGGATCACCTCAGGCCCAGGTGGTGTGATGTGCTACCCATCACAGAGGCCGTGGCTGTGGTGGTGATGGCAGCAGCAATGGGGGCAGGGGCTGCAGCGGCGGCAGTGGCACTGTTTGCACTGCAGTAACTGTCCAGTCATTGCGAGGTCCCAGTGGTGGCAACGGCCGAGCTCTCTCTGAAGAGCAGGTTGTGATGCTGGGGTCTCCAGCCCCCTGGGGCGAGAGTCAGAGACCCACTGCAGATCTCCCTTGCAGAGGGCTTCAGACACCGGGTTGCCCCATTGCCATCTGCCGCTGGAATGAGCTAAAGTTTTAAACAAGCTAACTAGTCAGCCGACAACTCAGCCAACAAGTTGTC
>NW_007172438.1:0-934 GCF_000164805.1 Carlito syrichta | reverse complement strand
TTTCAAGCTGGTAAATTAGTTTGCAGTTAGGGTCTGTTGCCCCTGATCTACTGTGAAGGACAGTTCAGATTAACCTCCGTTCAGCAGTTTGGTCTATGTCTTTATCAAGCTTGTTTCTCCCGTTTCAGTGTTGTTACCTTGAATCGCCAGCAGGTGGTGATATCTCAGCTGCTCGCCCCAGAGGGAGTGGGGCCGGACAGGAACAAGATGGCTGCCTGCCTCCGAGCAGGCAACAGGAACCACACGCCAGGCGGGCAGGACAGTCTTGGACGCAGGAGAGGTGGCAGTGATCCCAGCAGATCTTCCCTGAAGGGGTTTGGTGTGGATCACCTCAGGCCCAGGTGGTGTGATGTGCTACCCATCACAGAGGCCGTGGCTGTGGTGGTGATGGCAGCAGCAATGGGGGCAGGGGCTGCAGCGGCGGCAGTGGCACTGTTTGCACTGCAGTAACTGTCCAGTCATTGCGAGGTCCCAGTGGTGGCAACGGCCGAGCTCTCTCTGAAGAGCAGGTTGTGATGCTGGGGTCTCCAGCCCCCTGGGGCGAGAGTCAGAGACCCACTGCAGATCTCCCTTGCAGAGGGCTTCAGACACCGGGTTGCCCCATTGCCATCTTGCCGCTGGAATGAGCTAAAGTTTTAAACAAGCTAACTAGTCAGCCAACAACTCAGCCAACAAGTTGTCACCTAGCTAACTCGTTAACCAACTAGTAAAGTCAGCTAGTTAACTCGTTTACCAACTAGTTAAAACAGTTAGCTAACTCATTAACCAACTTGTTAAGTCAGCTAGCTATCTCATTAGACAAGTACTTAAGTCAGATAACTAAGTTATCTAGCTAACCATCTAAATTCTGCTACATAACTAGCTAGTTAAGTCAGCTTGAAAGCAGGCCAGCTAGTTACGACATCTAGTTAAGTCAGCTGGCTAGCCAGCTGTG
>NW_007172437.1:0-902 GCF_000164805.1 Carlito syrichta | reverse complement strand
AGCTGCTCGCCCCAGAAGGGAGTGGGGCCGGACAGGAACAAGATGGCTGCCTGCCTCCGAGCAGGCAACAGGAACCTCACGCCGGGCGGGCAGGACAGTCTTGGATGCAGGAGAGGTGGCAGTGATCCCAGCAGATCTTCCCTGAAGGGGTTTGGTGTGGATCACCTCAGGCCCAGGTGGTGTGATGTGCTACCCATCACAGAGGCCGTGGCTGTGGTGGTGATGGCAGCAGCAATGGGGGCAGGGGCTGCAGCAGCGGCAGTGGCACTGTTTGCACTGCAGTAACTGTCCAGTCATTGCGAGGTCCCAGTGGTGGCAACGGCCGAGTTCTCTCTGAAGAGCAGGTTGTGATGCTGGGGTCTCCAGCCCCCTGGGGCGAGAGTCAGAGACCCACTGCAGATCTCCCTTGCAGAGGGCTTCAGACACCGGGTTGCCCCATTGCCATCTTGCCGCTGGAATGAGCTAAAGTTTTAAACAAGCTAACTAGTCAGCCGACAACTCAGCCAACAAGTTGTCACCTAGCTAACTCGTTAACCAACTAGTAAAGTCAGCTAGTTAACTCGTTTACCAACTAGTTAAAACAGTTAGCTAACTCATTAACCAACTTGTTAAGTCAGCTAGCTATCTCATTAGACAAGTACTTAAGTCAGATAACTAAGTTATCTAGCTAACCATCTAAATTCTGCTACATAACTAGCTAGTTAAGTCAGCTTGAAAGCAGGCCAGCTAGTTACGACATCTAGTTAAGTCAGCTGGCTAGCCAGCTGTCTAACTAGGTGTTGACCTAGTTAAGTCAGTTAGCTAGTCAGCTGGCTAGTTAATTAAGTCAGCTAGATAAGTCACCTGGCTATTCAGGTGCCAAGAGAGGTACAGAGCTAGTTAAGTCAGCTGGTATCAAGCTG
>NW_007172436.1:0-1003 GCF_000164805.1 Carlito syrichta | reverse complement strand
AACCACCCCCACCCCAGGGAGTTCGCCTAATCAGCTCTTTGTGACCCATCTTGGCAGCAATCATGTGACTAACCCATCCATCTGCCTGCTATCCATCACCTGGCATCAGTACCTGCATTTGTCTGCCCCTTTGTGATGTTGTGGAAGCAGACCACCACCCAGTCACCTAATGATCTTTCTCCATCAAGGGGAATGGTTAAAAGGACTCAACCACAAGCAACCAGCAGCCATTTCCTTGCTAGACTCTGGGGTAGCCATGTGCTCTTTGAGCTATGGCTGTCACCATGTTTCCAGGCTTTGGTCCTCTCCCCCACCTTGAGGAGGTAAATCTTGTTTACTTACTTTTAAATAAACTTTTCTTTCTTAACCTTTTCGTGTGTCACAATTCTTTGCATCTACTCGAATCTCTGGGATCCCAGTGCGTGCACCACTGGCTTGCTGGCTCTGGAGGTGCTGCACCCCTCTCTCCTGTGCCTCTCACCTCTCCATACACCCTCATCCTATCCGTACCCTAACAGTTTGGATTGAAGATAAATTATTTTTTCTAGTAGACTTCCCTGAAGTGAGCACAGGCATATGTCACTGCTCTAGGCATCTTAGGCTTGAATTCAAAATTAGAGTGATTTGTTTCAAAATATTTTATTCTAATTCAATGTAAATGAGTAGAAAATCAGCATAATAAGAGCTGAGAGAAACAGTTTCCACAGTGTCACCTTTTTCAATAATCTCTTGCTTTTCAATTTCAATAGGTTCTTTGACAATGACCTCTACCTGATTTTCCCAATGTTGATAATTATTACAGTCATTACCAACTACTCTAGTCATTTTGGTATTTTGGGTTCTGATATGTGCTACTAAAAAGTCAGGTATTTTTATTGATGTGACACCATTATTTTAGAATCAAATAAATCTGAAATCTGAAAATTATTTGTATATTGATTGCATACATAAAAAGTTCTCTACTGTACTCAAATTTTGTATTAAAAATTAAAACTCCAGATTC
>NW_007172435.1:0-1007 GCF_000164805.1 Carlito syrichta | reverse complement strand
ATTACAGTCATTACCAACTACTCTAGTCATTTTGGTATTTGGGTCTGATATGTGCTACTAAAAAGTCAGGTATTTTTCTGATGTGACACCATTATTTTAGAATCCAAATAAATCTGAAATCTGAAAATTATTTGTATATTGATTGCATACATAAAAAGTTATCTACTGTACTCAAATTTTGTATTAAAAATTAAAACTCCAGATTCCTCAAGAAGAGGAAGAAAATGACAATTGATACAGTAAAGTTTCATTTACAGTAATCATTCTAATCTGGTTCAAAGGCTTTCTGCACAAGAGCTATATACATCTGAAAGTTTTGAAATTGAAACAGGTAACTCTGCTTAAAGGATCTAGAGATCCAAAATAAAACTACAGAAAAGACAAAATTGAACCAGAAAAATTTCCTTTCAGACAAAGAAACACAACGCTCTCTGCAAAAGAGTGTGCACGAATATATATAAATATTATTTCAGTTCCTGAATGTTGTTTAAAAGTTCCCCACAAACAGGAGAAAAAATAATGCAATTATTTGAAGATGAAGAATTCTCTTTCTCATATTTCCTGATGAGAACACACAAGAGCCATTTCAGCAGATAGAAAAATCTGCAAAAAAATGCTCCTAATTATGATATTAATGCACACCCTGCCTTTAATGTTTTACTTTAACATTTATTTATTTTATTTTTTAAAAATGGGAAAATTATATATTTAGATTTTTCATGATTAATTATCAGTTGTATCTCATGTAATATGAGGGAGGACCTCCTCAAAAAAATAGGAATTATCTTTTGGAGGACAGGTCCCTCATAGGACAGGATTCCCCAGCTAGGTAAGTGTTCTAGGAACCCATCAGAATCAGTGTGCCAACTAGCATTGTTGTGAGATGCTGCATTGTGGAAGAATTGTCCAGAGTTGTGGAAAACAGGTTAACTGATTCTGCCACCATGACAACACACCCTGCCTACACTGTGCTGAGTGATCAGCAGTTTTTGAACAAAAACAGTATA
>NW_007172434.1:0-715 GCF_000164805.1 Carlito syrichta | reverse complement strand
CCAAGCAACTGAAATTCTAGGACACCAGGAAATATCTTTACGTCTTGTTGAAAATGAAGCATGAATTTCAGTAATGGGAGTCCTCAGATACAGAACACTACACGACCTGTTGCTATGCAAGAATAAGGAATCTTGCTGAAACGAGTCCTCCATCCCAAAAGCCAACAGAGCATCTTGTTAAGAGGTAACCAATATTCAGGTTTTTGGAGTAGGAAACTGGATAATGGCAGTCCTCATAAACAGGAAACGGCACTGTCTATTGCTAAAGTAGAATAAGGAATCTTGTTTACACGTGTCCTCCATCCCAATAAAACTTCAGGGTTTCTTACTAAGGGCTAAACACGAATATGGGTTTTTGAAGCATAAACTAGGGAAATGAAATCCTCATATACAGACAAATGCACGGTCTTTTCCTAAGAAAGAATAAAGAATGTGGTAGACATGTTTTCTCAATCTCCAAAAAAGTATACGGCGTCTTCCTATGATCTAAAAAAGAATTAAGCTTTCCACGCATGTATCTGTGAACAGGAGTACTCATATACAGGTAACTGCACGGCTGTTGATAAAATAAGGAATCTGGGTTCTACAAGTCCTCAGTCCTGAAGATCTGCATGGCATTCTGCTGAAGGCTAAAGAAGAATCAGGGATTCGAGGCATGAATGCGGGTAATAGAAGTCCTCCTATACAGGAAATTACACGGCCTCTTGCTAAAAAA
>NW_007172433.1:0-859 GCF_000164805.1 Carlito syrichta | reverse complement strand
AAATTACAGAAAATTCTTGTGGGTGGGCAGGAAAGGAAATTGGGTTTTTGGGTTTGGAGTATTGTACATTTTGGGGAGGCCTTGTGAAGGGGAACCAGGAATCTTGGATTCAAGTTCCCAAAGAGCATTATGGACGTCTTTCTCTTGATATCAAAAAAACTGGAATTCTCAGTCACCAGGAACTATCTCGGCATCCTGCAGTCTGAAGCAGGAATCTGGATAATGGATGTCGTCACAATAGGAAATTACAGGTCATATTGCTAAAGAAGTATAAGAAATCTTCCTTATATGAGTCCTCAATCCCCAAAACTACAGGCCATCTTCCTAAGACGTAACCACGAATCAGGTATTTGAAGTAGGAATCTGGATAATGGGAGCCCTAACCTACAGGAAAATTCACTGCCTATTGCTAATTAAGAATAAGGAATCTGTGTTACTCATGTCCTCAATCCCAAAAAAAGCTGAAGTCATCTTGCTATGTGCTAAACACGAATCATGGTGTTTTCGAGCATGAATCTGGAAAATGGAGTACTTATTTACAAGCAACTACATGACCTTTTGCTAAGAAAGAATAAGGAATCTGAGTTACACGAGTCCTCAATCCCAAAATTCTACAGAGCATTTTGGAAAGTACTAAAAAGAATCAGGATGTATCTAATGAGAGTCCTAATATACAGGAAAATACACAACCCCTTGCCAAGGAAGAAAAACAATTGGTGTTATAGCAGTCCTCAGTCCTTCAAATCAACAGGCCATCTGCTGTGGACTAAACAAGAATCAGGCTTTAGAAGTTGGAACATAGGTAATAGTAGTCTTCATATGCAGAATCTACATGATCTCTAGCTAAGGAGAACTAAGA
>NW_007172432.1:1885-3171 GCF_000164805.1 Carlito syrichta | reverse complement strand
GGTCTCTCTGTGAGACCTGGGTTGGCCTTGAGCATATGGGCTACAGAAATCCTCTCAATTTGGCCTCCAAGAGCACTGGCATTCCAGGCATGGGCTGCCGCTCCCAACCTTCTGGTTCGTTTTTGACGAAGGATCAAGGCTGGGCTCGGGGAACCAACCTAATTATCCCAGCAATTTAGGAGGCTGAGGGCAGTGGCTGGTCTGAGCCCACAGGTCCCAGATGCACCCGGGCAACTTGGCAAGACCTCATCCCTACCCTCCACCCCAAATGAACTGGACGTAGTGGCATGCACCTGTCATTCCGGCTCCTGGGAAAGTCGGTGGGGAAGGATCGCCAGAGCAGTGTGGGCCGAGACTGCAGTGGCCAGGAGTGAGCCACCGTCATCCAGCCTGGACAATGGAGTGAGACTCCGACTCAAAAAAAATAAAAGGAAAGAAAAGAGGAGCATCCATTTGTGTATCAAGTTGGGATCATAGTATACAGACAGAGATCATTGGGGAAGGAGGCCGAAACCTTGATCATAGAGTTCCTGAAAGATGGTGGATCAGCAGACAATTGGCCTGTGGCTTTGGGAGGCCATCGTTGGGGACTGTTGGAGCCGAGGAGTTCGAGACCAGCCTGGGTCACGTAGCGGACCTCATCACTCACCAGAACACAAACATTTCAGTTGCTTTTGGTGGTGCACAGGGTCCCAGCTACATGGGATGTGGTGACCTCTGTCCCGAGGCATGACTTTGTGTCACCCCCTCCAACAGCATGTGTGAGTCCAGGCAGGGCACCGTGTCATATGGCTGTCAGTCCTGCTCCCTTGGAGGCTACTTGAGCCCAAGAGTCAGAGACCAGCCCAGATGATGTGGCCAGACCTCGTCTGGGTGAGAGATCCTCAAAATAGAGTCAGGCTTGGTACACCCGGTAGTCCCAGCTGCTCAGGGGCCAAGACAGGAGGACCAACTGAGCCTTGATGGTCGAGGCCCCGAAGTCACAGTCCTGTTGCCACACCCCAGCCCAGCCGACAGAGACTCCAATGACAAAAAAGACGCCTCCCACGTGCATCACAATGGGTGACCTTGGTTCCCCAGTTAAAGTTCTGCATGGGTGGGTGACAAATGAGTGATTGGGAGATGAAGAAGCCCTTCCCCCACACGAAGGTTGCAGACCAGGTGACCAAACCTGTGCTGGCTGAGATATTGCTGGACTGTCTTGATCACTCTGCCCACAGCTGCCCTAACACACAGGGGTCTGTTCCATGAGCTCACACGTGTCTTTGTTGTGGGACACGGGTGTG
>NW_007172432.1:0-982 GCF_000164805.1 Carlito syrichta | reverse complement strand
TTTTTTTGGCTTCTTATGGAGACGAAGTCTCATCAAGGTGTCCAGGATACTCTTGAACATGGGAGCTCAGGCTCTCCTCTCGCCTCAGCCTCCCAGAGGGCCAGGATGACATGCATGAGCCCCTGTGCCCAGCCTCCACTCACCTCTCGAGGTCCCACCACAAGCCCCACTACCTTCTGATGACCCGGGACCCTGGAGATCATGGCTGGCATCACCACCCGAGCCCTCCACAGGGGAAGCATCTGACTCAGGACTGTGTCTCCACCAGGTTGTCCACCCCTCCTCCCGCCTCATTCCCAAGGGTGAACCCACTGGCTCCTCCAATGGACCACCTCAGGGAAAGGAAGGGGAGATGCAAACGTTTGGGGGGGTGAGGATGGCCAGACCATTCATGCTTGACTCCTTGGCACTCGGGGAGGATGAAATGGGAAAATGGCCAGCATCTGGGAACACCAGACCAGGCTGGACACCATTGCAAGTTCCCTACTTGACCTTAAGCAAAAGTCAGAAAACCTTGGGTGAGTGCAGACCTCAGTGGGAAGATATCCTCCAGCACAGCGTTCAAGACCAGGCAGGAACACCAGGATTGACCAAATGGAAAGCTTGTGGTTGCAGCAATTTGGGAGGTCCAGGCTGAGAGGATGGCCCTAGTTGTGCAATGTTAGAGCAGCCTGAACAACCTAATGAGGAAAGAAAAGATAGAAAGAAAGAAAGAAAGAAAGAAAGAAAGAAAGAAAGAAAGAAAGAAAGAAAGAAAGAAAGAAAGAAAGAAAGAAAGGACATAAGAAAGAAAGAAGCCGGGCTCGGTAGCTCAGCCTGTAATCCCACGCCTTTGAGAGGCTGAGTTGAGTGGATTGCCTGAGCCCGTGAGTTCAAGACCCGCCTGGGCAGCGAGACCTCCTCTCTACAATAAATCAAAAAATCAGCTGGGCGTAGTAGTGCATGCCTGAAATTCCAGCTACTTGGAAGGCTGAAGTGGAAA
>NW_007172431.1:0-719 GCF_000164805.1 Carlito syrichta | reverse complement strand
GATAGAAAGAAAGAAAGAAAGAAAGAAAGAAAGAAAGAAAGAAAGAAAGAAAGAAAGAAAGAAAGAAAGAAAGAAAGGACATAAGAAAGAAAGAAGCTGGGCTCGGTAGCTCAGCCTGTAATCCCATGCCTTTGAGAGGCTGAGTTGAGTGGATTGCCTGATCCCGTGAGTTCAAGACCCGCCTGGGCAGCGAGACCTCATCTCTACAATAAATCAAAAAATAAGCTGGGCATAGTAGTACATGCCTGAAATTCCAGCTACTTGGAAGGCTGAAGTGGAAGGATCACCGGAGCCCAGCAGGTCAAGGCTGCAGTGGCCGGGAGCGGCCACTGCACTCCAGTCTGGGCGACAGAGTGAGACTCCAACTCAAAAAAAAAAAAAAAAAGGAAAGAAAGGAAGCAAGCAAGCAAGAAATCCATTCTCCTGCAAACCTTCTGCCCTCAGTCTTTTCCCCTGCCCCCCACATTTGAAGGTCCCCTAAGCCTGGCACCTTGCAGCCCTAACCCACCCCCCAGTGGCTGCTCCACTTTGGTACAGGAGTTCCCAGGCTCCCATGTCGGATTCCTGCAGCTCTCCTTTTGAGGTTACAAATGTGCCCCAGGCAGGTTGACCCTCTGACTTGGCAATGAGGACCTTCTGCCAAGAAAGGCTAGGGAAAAATTCCTCACTCGGGGACATTTCTTCCTCTGCAATCCCATTAGTCCTGATCTAAGTCAGTA
>NW_007172430.1:0-444 GCF_000164805.1 Carlito syrichta | reverse complement strand
GGTGTCCCAGTTAATTACTCTGTTATGGGTGATCCAGTAACTGGATTCCCTCTGTGATGGGTGTCCCAGTGAAAAACCTTCTTTTGTGATGGGTGCATAAGTGATTGTCCCACATACATAATAGATGCCCTGGGAATTGGTCTTTCTGTACTTTCGGAGACCCAATGACAAGTTCTCCAATATAATGGATGCCAATGCCGGTGATGGGTGCCTCTGTGTCTCACCTTCCTCATAATGTGTGCTGCAGTGATTCTCCCTTTTCTGTGGTGCATGCCCCTGTGATTTGCCTTCCTTTATTATGAATGCTCTGATGATTGCTCCTCCTCTGTTTTGGGTCCCTGTGATTGACCTGTGATGAGTGCCCCGATGACTGACCCTCTTCTTTAATGGCTGTCCCAGTGACTAGCCCTTCTCTGTGATGGATGCCTCTATGTCTGTTTCTAC
>NW_007172429.1:0-909 GCF_000164805.1 Carlito syrichta | reverse complement strand
CGCACCCTGTAGATAAGAAGTGTTTTCCCATCCCCCGACAGATATTTGCTACTGTTAATCCCATCCCCCTCCCCCCCACAGTTTCCCAGTACCATCAGTCATTTTCTTATAGTATTGCATTGGATGTTCAAGGTCCATTATATGAGTGAGAACATGTGATATTCAGACTTTTGTTTTTGTAAGAGGTCACTCAGTATTATAGACTCTAGTTCCATCCAGGTTGAGGCGAAATTCATGATTTTGTTCTTTTTATGGCTGCGTAGTATTCCATCGTGTATATGTACCATTTTTTTAATCCAGTCCTCTTATGATGGGCAGCATGGTTGCTTCCAGGTTCTTGCTATTGTGAACAATGCTGCGATAAACATACGTGTGCAGGTATCTTTTTTATAGAGTGATTTGTGTTCTTCAGGGTATATTCCCAGTAGGGGGATTGCAGGGTCATATGGAAGGTCAATTTTTAGAGCTTTTAGGAATCGCCACACTGCTTTCCACAGAGGTTGCACTAGTTTACACTCCCACCAACAGTGTAGAAGTGTTCCCTTTTCACCACACCCTCTCCAGCAGCTGTTATTTTTTGAGTTGTTGATAATTGCCATTCTGACTGGAGTTAGGTGGTATCTCAGTGTGGTTTTGATTTGCATCTCCCTGATGATTAGTGAGGTTGAGCATTTCTTCATGTGTTTGTTGGCTGCTCGAATGTCTTCTTTTGTGAAGTGTCTGTTCATGTCTTTTGCCCATTTTATAATGGGGTTGTTTGTTTTCTTCTTTTCAGTATGTTTCAGTTCCTTGTAGATCCAGGATGTTAAGCCTTTGTCAGACCTAGAGTTGGCAAATACTTTTTCCCAGTCTGTAGCTGTCTCCCTGCTCTCTTGATGGTTTCTTTGGCTTTGCAGAAGCTTGTCAGTT
>NW_007172428.1:0-846 GCF_000164805.1 Carlito syrichta | reverse complement strand
TTCTTGTCTTTTCTGACTTGATAGCTCATTTCTTTTTATTACTGAAAAATAGTCCATTGTATGAATGTACCAGATTTGAAGCACATCTTGGTTGCCTCCAAGTTTTGGCAATTATGAATAAAGATGTTATGGATATTTGTGTGCAGGTATTTGTGTGAACGTAAGTTTTCAATTTATTTGGATAAATATCTAGGATTGTGATTGTAGAATCCTATTGTAAGCCTATGTTTACCTTTGTAGAAAATTGCTAAACTGTTTTCCAAAGTGGCTGGTACCACTTTGCATTCTCACCAGCAATGGAAGAGAGTTCCTGTTGCTCCACATCCTTGCTAACATTTGGTGTCAGTGTTTTGGATTTTAGACATTCTAAGAGATGTGTCGTGGTATATCATTGTTGTTTTAATTTGCAGCTGCCTAAGGACAAATTATGTTGAACATCTTTCCGTATGCTTATTTGGCATCAGTATATTTTCTTTAGTGAGGTATTTGTTCAGTATTTTTGCTCATTTTAATATTGGACTGTTTATTTTCTTTTTTTTAACACGGTGTAATCTTTTTTTTTTTTAAATATAGATGTGGGGTACAATTCAGGGTTAGGTATACAAACGTTGATTATGCAGGTACCCTTGTTGATGAGGTATGCCCCTCCTTCCCCTAGCAGTTTCCCTCAACGGCCAATCTCCCCTCCCCTCCCCTGACAGTTTCCCACTACTGCCAATCCCTTTCTTATAGTATTATATTGTTCAAGTTCCGCTTATGAGTGAGAACATATGGTACTCTGCTCTTTGTTTCTGTGATAGATCACTGAGTATGATCAACTCCCATTCCATCCAAGTTGCTACAAAG
>NW_007172427.1:0-589 GCF_000164805.1 Carlito syrichta | reverse complement strand
TGACATCAGTGGCTGAGGTGACAGCGTATCCTGCTACTCGGGACCCCTCATGTATGTACGCACTTCTGTCTGTGAACCATATGTAAGAGGGCTTAGATAAGGGTCCTTCCTGAATATGTACAGGACAGGGAAGTAGGGACTCGAGGACCTCAACACAGTTATGGATTGGATGTCAGTGGGAGAGGAAGGAAGTAGTGAGGCCGGGTGAAGAGGTGTGCAGGCTTGGAAGGAGATGGAAGGATCTTGGATAAAGAAAACTAGAAGGGAAAGAACCCGGCCGGGAGGAAGTGTTTTGAGGCCCTTATATCCTAGGAGGTGATGTAGATGATGGGGGGAAGCTACAGTGATAGGTGCTCCAAATGTGAGTTTTTTTGATTCGCACACCAGTAAGTGGGCGGCTGATAGAGCCCGCAGGCACGGGGCCCCTCCCTGGACTGTGTGGTCGAGTTGTTTTGAAAGATAGGCTATGGGGGCAAACGTTTGTCCTCTAAATTGACCTAGGACTCCTAAGGCTGTACCGTTATTTTCGTGGACGTATAGGGTGAAGGTCTGGAGGATATCGGGTAGTTGTAGGGCAGGGGCCTGGAGG
>NW_007172426.1:0-362 GCF_000164805.1 Carlito syrichta | reverse complement strand
GACTATCTTGAAATCCCTGTGGGAGGACTGTCCATGTGAGTTGTTGGGAGTGGCGGGAAATGGGGTCAGTCCAGATAAAGGCAAAAATGTCTTGGGAGTCAGCTGCCAAGGGAATGGTGAGGAATGCGTTTTTGGGGTCTATGACTGAAAAATAAGTTGCCATTGGAGGAATGGTGGACAAGATGGTATAGGGGTTGGGGACTAGTGGGTGGATGGGGAGAACGGCTGCATTTATTTGTCAGAGGTCTTGGACGAGCCGGTAGGTTCCGTCGGGTTTTATGACGGCCAGAATGGGAGAATTGTAAGGCAAGTTGGTGGGTCTCAAATACCCCTTCTGTAGCAGGGTTTTTATGACAGGTTGT
>NW_007172425.1:0-1057 GCF_000164805.1 Carlito syrichta | reverse complement strand
TAAGAAGCCAAGTAGTATCAGACGACACTAAGAAGGCAAGTAGTATCAGACGACAATAAGAAGACAACGAATATCAGAGCACACTAAGAAGGCAAGTAGTATCACAAGGAACTAAGAAGGCAAGTAATATCCGACGGCACTAAAAAGGCAAGTAGTATCCGACGGCACTAATAAGGCAAGTAGTATCAGACGGCACTAATAAGGCAAGAAGTATCAGAAGGCAATAATAAGCCAAAAAGGATCAGACGGCACTAATAACGCTAGCAGTTTCAGACGGAACTCATAAGGCAAGGAGTATCAGGCGCCACTAATAAGGCAAGTAGAATCAGATGGCACTAAAAGGCAAGGAATGTCAGATGGCACTAACAAGTTAAGTAGTATCAGACGAAAATAAGAAGGAAAGTAGTATCAGATGACACAAAGAAGGCAAGTAATATCAGATGGCACTAAGAAGGCAAATAATATCAGACAACACTAAGAAGGCAAGTTGTATCAGGCGGCACTAAAATGGCAAGGAGTATCAGACGGCACTAATAAGGCAAGGAGTATCAGACGGCATTAATAATTAAAGGAGTATCAGATGGCACTATTAAGGTAAGCATTATTAGACATCACTAATAAGGCAAGTAGTATCAAACGGACCTATTAAGGCAAGTAGTATCAGACGGTACTAATAAGGTAAGAAGTACCAGATGGCACTAATGAGGCAAGTAGTATCAGACGGCACAAATAAGGAAAGTAGGATCAGATGGTACTAATAAGGCAAGTAGGATCAGAGGGCACTAAAAGGCAAGTAGCATCAGAAGGCACTAATAAGGAAAGTAGGATTAGACGGCACTACTAAGGCAAGTGGGATCAGACGGCACTAATAAGGCAAGTAGGATCAGACGGCACTAATAACCAAGTAGGATCAGATGCCAATAAAACGCAAGTAGTAGCAGATGGCACTAATAAGTGTAGTAGTATCACACAGCAGTTATAAGGCAAGTAGTATTAGACCGGACTAATTGAACAAGAAGTATTAGACGACAGTAATAAGGCAAGGAGTAACAGATGG
>NW_007172424.1:0-805 GCF_000164805.1 Carlito syrichta | reverse complement strand
TTTGATTTGCATCTCCCTAATGATTAGTGAGGGTTGAACATTTCCTTCATGTGTTTGTTGGCTGCTCGGATGTCGTCCCTTTGTGAAGTGTCTGTTCATATCTTTTGCCCATTTTATAATGGGGTTGTTTGTTTTTTTCTTTTTAGCACGTATGAGTTCCTTGTAGATCCAGGATGTTAAGCCATTGTCGGAGCTGGAGTTGGCAAATACTTTTTCCCAGTCTGTAGGCTGTCTCCCTGCTCTCTTGATGGTTTCTTTGGCTTTGCAGAAGTTTGTCAGTTTAATGAGGTCCCACTTATCTATTTTCTCTCTTATGAGCTGTGGGTTTTGGGTTTTGTTCAGGAATTGGATGCCAGTTCCGATTTCCATGAGGGTTTTTCCTTCATTTTCTAAGGTTCTTATGGTTTGAGGTTTTACATTTAGGTCTCTGATCCATTTGGAATTAACCTTTGTGCATGAGGATAGATAGGAGTCCTGTTTCAATCTTCTGCATGTGGTCAGCCAGTTTTCCCAGCACCATTTACTGAAAAGGTTCTCCTCTCCCCAGTAGTAGGTGATGGAGGCTTTGTCAAAGATGAGTTGGTTGAGAAATTGAGGTTTTGCTTCTGGGATCTCAATTCTATTCCATTGATCTATATGCCTGTTCCTATACCAATACCAAGCTGTTTTGATGATTGTAGCCTTATAGTAAAGTTTGAAGTCTGGTAGTGTGATACCACCTGCTTTGTTTTTTTTGCTGAGGATTGTTCTGGCTTTTCTTGGACGTTTGTGTTTCCATATGAATTCCTGGATTGTCTTTTCTAGG
>NW_007172423.1:0-747 GCF_000164805.1 Carlito syrichta | reverse complement strand
GGTAGCTACCTAGTTAAGTCAGTTGGCAAGCCAGCGGGATACGTAGGTAGTTAACTTGTTAAGTCAACTGGCTATCCACCTGCCTAGCTAGGTAGCTAAGCAGTTATGTAAACCTGCTAGCCAGCTGGCTAGTTAGTTAAGTAACATAGTTAAGTCAACTGACTAGACAAATGGCTATCTAGGTAGCTATCAAGTTAAGTAAGCTGTCCAGCCAGCTGGCTATCTAGTTAAGTAACCTGGTTAAGTCAGCTGGCTACACAGCTGGCTAGCTAGTTATGTCAGCTGTCCAGCTAGCTGGCTAGCTAGTTAAGTAACATAGATAAGTCAACTGGCTATGCAGCTGGCTAGCTAGGTAGCTAGCTAGTTATGTCAGCTGTCCAGCTAGCTGGCTAGCTAGTTAAGTAACATAGTTAAGTCAGCTGGTTAGCCAGCTGGCTAGCTAGGTAGCTTGCTTCTGAAGTCAACTGGCTAGACCTCTGGCTATCAAGTTAAGACACCTAGTTAGGTCAGCTCTCTAGTCAGCTGGCTAGCTATATAGCAAGCTAATTATTTCAGTTGACTAGCAATCAGGCCAGCTATTAAGTCAGATAGTTAAGTCATTTGGCTTGCTAGCTGGCTAGCTAGTTAGTGAACCAGTAAAGTCAGTTGGCTGGGCCAGCTGGCTAGCTATTTAAGTCAGCTAGTTAATTCAGCTTGCTTCCCAACTGTCTAGCTTGGTAGCTAGCAAGTTAAGTCAGTTTGCTAGCC
>NW_007172422.1:0-866 GCF_000164805.1 Carlito syrichta | reverse complement strand
GTCAGCACACCAGCCTTCCAACAAGTTAACAGTACTGACTAGATGGCGAACCTGTCAGTCAACTATTTAACCCAGCTAACTAGTCTGCTGACTAGTTGGCAACTTGTTAAGCCAGTTAACAAGTCGGTCGTGTAGTCAGCCAATGTGTTAAACCAGCTAACTATTCGGCCAACTCATCAGCCAACAAGTTGTCACCTAGCTAACTCGTTAAACAACTACTTAAGTCAGTTAGTTAACTCGTTTACCAACTAGTTATAGCAGGTAGCTAACTCATTAACCAACTCTTCAAGTCAGCTAGCTGTCTCGTTAGCCAACTAGATAAGTCAGCTAGCTAAGCAGCTAGCTACCTAAATCAGCTAGCTAAGTCACCTAGCTCACTAGTTGGCTAAATATTTAAGTCAGATATTTAAGTCAGATATTAACTAGTCCTAACTAGTTAGCTAATTAGTTAAGTCAGCTAGTTATTCAGCTAGTTAAATAGTTAGTGAACTATTTAATTCAGGTATTTAAGTCAACTAGATAACTAGTTAAGTCGGCCAGTTAAGTCAGCTAGTTAAGTAGTTAAGTCAGCTAGCTAAGTCAGTTAGTTAAGTCAGCTTTCCAATTAAGTCATCTGGTTATGACAGCTAGCTAGCTAGTTAACTAATGGGTTAAGTCAGCAGGTTGAGTCAGGCAGGTAGTTAACTAACTGGTTAAGTCAGCTGGTTAAGTCAGCTAGATAGCTAGTTAGCAAAAGGGTTGCGTCAGCTGGTTGAGTAGGCTAGCCAGCTAGTTAGCTAGGGAGTTATGTCAGTTGCATGAGTCACCTAGCTAGCTAGTTAGCTAATGACTTAAGTAGGCTGCTTGAGCTACCTAGGAAGCTTGTG
>NW_007172421.1:0-749 GCF_000164805.1 Carlito syrichta | reverse complement strand
ACTAGTCAGCTGGCGAGTAAGGCGACTAGTTTTCTACCGGGCGACGTGAAGTGAGCTGACTAATTTGATTAACATAAGGCAGGCGAGGGAGCCAACTCATTAGCTTACCTGATGGAAAGCGAGTGAGCCCACTAATTAGCTGACCAGCTAGCTGTTTTGCTAGCAGACTAGATAGCTAAGTAACTAACTGATTTGCTAGCTGACTTAACTAGCTAGCTGACTAGCTAGCTGGCTATCTAGCTGACATATCTAGATAGCAGACAAGCTATCTAGCTGTCTAGCCAGCTGACTTAACTAGCTAGCTAACTGGCTAGTTAGATGGCTAGCTGACTTAACTAGCTAGCTGACTAGCTACCTGACTTAAGTAGCTAGCAGGCTAGCTAGCTGAATTAACTAACTGACGAGGTAGTTGGCTGGCTAGCAGGCAAGCCAGCTGACTTAATTTGCTAGCTACCTGGTTGGCTAGATGACTAGCCAGATGGATTAACTAGCTAGTTGCCTAGTTAGCGGATGGTTGCCACTTGTATTAACTAGCAGACTTAACCATCTAGACAGCTGGCTAGCCAGCTGACTCAACTAGGTGACTTAACTCATTAGCCAGATGGCTAACCAGTTGATTTAACTAGCTGACATCACTAGCTAGACAGATGGCTAGCCAGCTGACTCAACTAGTTAGCTACATATGTATCCTGCATGCTTGCCAGCTGATTTAACTATCTAGCTACCTAGCTATCCAGCTAGCTAGCGAT
>NW_007172420.1:0-2971 GCF_000164805.1 Carlito syrichta | reverse complement strand
CTTAACTATCTAGCTGACTAGCTAGCTGTCTAACTAGTTGACAACTAGCTAGCTGACTAGTAACCTGACTAGCTAGCTGACTTAACGAGCTAGCTGGATAGTTAGCTGACTTGCTAGCGGACTTAACTAGCTAGCTGGCTAGGTAACTGATGCATCTAGCTGACTAGCTTGTTGGCTGTCTAGCTGGCTAGCCAGCTGACTTAACTAGCTGAAATCACTAGCTAGCCAGGTGGCTATCCAGCTGATTTAACTAGCTAGCTACCTATGTATCCCGTTGGCTTTCCTGCTGAATTAACTACCTAACTACCTAACTAAACAGCTGACAAGCGACCTGCCATAACTAGGTAATTTAACAAGCTAGCCCGCTGACTAACCAGCTGAATTAACTAGCTGTCTACCCAGCTAGGCAACTGGATAACCAGGTGACTTAGCTAGCTTAATTAATTTGCTAGCCAGCTGAGTTAACTAGGTAGCTACCTAGTTAGCCAGCTGACTATACTAGCTGAAATAACTAGCTAGCTAGCTTTCTAGCTAGCTAGCCGAATTGACTAGCTGACTTAACTAGCTAGCTAGCTGACATAAATAGTTGACTTAACTAGCTAACTACCTAGCCAACTGACTTAACAAGCTGAAATATCTAGATAGACAGTTGTGTAGCCAGCTGACATAACAGGTTTTTTAACTAGCTAGTGAGCTGGTGAGGCAACTGACTTAATGAGTTAACTACCTAGCTTGCTGGTTAACCAGCTGATTTAACTAGTTGATTATTGATCTAGGCAGTTTGCCAGCTAGGAGGCCAAACTAGCTGACTTAACTAGTTATCCAGCTGGCTAGCCAGCTAACTTAACTAGCTCTCTAACTCTATAGCCACCTGACTTAACTAGCTGATGTAATTAGCTAGCAAGGTGGTTAGCCAACTGACGTAACTAGGTCACTACCTAGCTAGCCAGCTAGCTAACCAGCTGACTTAACTAGCTGTCATAACTAGCTGGCTTGATTTCTAGCCAGTTGGATTAACTAGCTTGCTACATAGATATCCAGCTGGCTATCCAGCTGAAATAACTAGGTGACTTATCTAGCTAGCCAACTGTCTAGGCAGCTGACAATTAGCAAGCTACCTACCTAGCCAGCCTGCTAGTTAGCTGACTTAACGAGGTGACTTAACTAGCTAGCCTGCTTGCTAGACTGCTGACAAAAAATAGCTAACTACCTAGCTAAGAAGCTGGTTAGCAAGCTGATTTAACTAGCTGACTTAACGTGCTAGTGAACTGACATATCTAGCTGACTTAACTAGCTAGTTTCCTAGCTTGCTAGCTGACTTAACTAGCTGAAATAGCTAGCGAGCCAGCTGGTTGCTCATCTAATGGAAATAGATTATTAACAAGCTAGCCAGCTGGCTAGAAAACTGAATTAATGTGCTGACTTAACTAGCTACGCAGCTGAATAGCCAGCTGACTAAAGTAGCTGACTTAACTAGCTGGCCAGCTGTCTAGCCACCTGAATTAATTGCCTAACTACCTAGCAATCAAGCAGAATAGCCTGTTGATTTAACTAGCTGACTTAAGGATGTAGCCAGCTGGCTAACCAGCAGACTTAACTAGCTATCTACATAGCTAGAAAGCTGTTTAGCAGGTTGACTTATCAAGCTGACATAACTAGATAGCCTAAAGGCTAGCCAATTGACTTAAGTGGCTACATACCTACATAGCCCACTGGTTTGCCAGGTGAGTTACCTACTTAACTACCAGCTAACCCAATGTCCAGCGAAGTGACACAACTAGGTGACTTAACTTGCTAGCCAGCTGGCTAACCAGATGACTTAACTAGATAGCTACCCTGATAGGCAGATGGCTAGTCAGCAGACATAACTAACTGACTTAACTAGCTAGCCAACTGACTTAACTAGCTGACATAAGTAGCTAGCTACCTATCTAACCAGCTGACTTATCTAGATGACTTGACAAGCTAGCTACCTAGCTCGCCAGATGACTGGCCAGTTGACTTGACTAGCTGAATTAAACAGCTAGACAGCTGGCTAGCCAACTAATTAATAGTTGGCTTAACTATCTAGTCAGCTGGCTGGCCAGTTGTCTTAACTAGCTGACTTAATTAGCTAGCATCCTAGCTAGCCAGCTGGCTGGCCAGCTGATTTAACTAGATAATTTAATCAGCTAGTCCACTGGCTAGCCAGCTGACAACTAAATGACTTAACTAGCTAGCCAGCTGGCTGGCCAGCTGAATTAACTAGCTGACTTAACCAAGTAACCAGTTGACTAGCCAGCTGATTAAACTAGATAGCTACCTAGCTCTCTAGCTAGCAAGCTGACTTAAATACTTGCCAGCTGATATAACTAGCTGTCTTATGTAGCTTCCTTCCTAGCTAGCTAGCTGATTTAACTAGCTGAAATAACTAGCAAGCCAGATGACTACCCACCTGACTTAATTAGCTTTTTAACTAGCTCACCAGCTGGATAGCCAACTGACTTAATGAGTTGACTTAACTAGCTAGGGAGCTGGTTGCCAGCTGACTTAACAAACTGACTTAACCAGCTAGTCAGTTTTCTAGCCAGCTGACTTATCTAGCTGGCTATCTATGTAGCCAGCTGTCTAGCCATCTGAGTTACCTAGCTGACTTGAGCTAGCAAGCTGGCTAGTCAGCTGACTTAACTAGCTAGCTAACTAACTAGTCAACAGACTAGCAAGTTGAGTTATCTAGGTGAATTGAACAGTTAGCCTGCTCGCTAGCAAGCTGACTTATGTAGCTAGCTACCTACCTAATCAGCTGGCTAGAAAGCTGACTAAACTAGTTGACTTAACCAGCTAGCCAGTTCGCTACCCATCTGACATAACTCGCTGACATCACTACCTAGCCATTTAGCTATCTAGCTGATATAACTAGCTAGGTACCTACCTTATCAGTTGGCTAGCCAGTTCTCTTAACTGGCTGAATTAACCAGCTATCCAGCTGGCT
>NW_007172419.1:0-709 GCF_000164805.1 Carlito syrichta | reverse complement strand
TTGCTGGTTAACCAGCTGATTTAGCTAGTTGAATATTGATCTAGGCAGTTGGCCAGCTAGGAGGCCAAACTAGCTGACTTAACTAGTTATCCAGCTGGCTAGCCAGCTAACTTAACTAGCTCTCTAACTCTATAGCGACCTGACTTAACTAGCTGATGTAATTAGCTAGCAAGGTGGCTAGCCAACTGACGTAACTAGGTCACTACCTAGCTAGCCAGCTAGCTAACCAGCTGACTTAACTAGCTGTCATAACTAGCTGGCTTGGTTTCTAGCCAGTTGGATTAACTAGCTTGCTACATAGATATCCAGCTGGCTATCCAGCTGAATTAACTAGGTGACTTATCTAGCTAGCCAACTGTCTAGGCAGCTGACAATTAGCAAGCTACCTACCTAGCCAGCCAGCTAGTTAGCTGACTTAACGAGGTGACTTAACTAGCAAGACCGCTTGCTAGACTGCTGACAAAAAATAGCTAACTACCTAGCTAAGAAGCTGGTTAGCAAGCTGATTTAACTAGCTGACTTAACGTGCTAGTGAACTGACATATCTAGCTGACTTACTAGCTAGTTTTCCTAGCTTGCTAGCTGACTTAACTAGCTGAAATAGCTAGCGAGCCAGCTGGCTGCTCATCTAATGGAAATAGATTATTAACAAGCTAGCCAGCTGGCTAGAAACTGAATTATTGTGCTGACTTAACTAGCTACGCAGCTG
>NW_007172418.1:0-609 GCF_000164805.1 Carlito syrichta | reverse complement strand
AATGGCTAACCAGCTGGCTCAACTAGCTGACTTTTATAGTTAGCCAAATGGCTAGCCAGCTGATTTAACTATCTCTCTATGAAGCAAGCTAGCTGGCTAGTCAGCTGACTTAACTAGCTGACTTAATTACCTAGCAATCTGGATAGCCAACTGAAATAACTTGCTCGCTACTTAGCTAGCCAACTGGCTAGCCAGCTGTCTTAACTAGCTGACATAGAAGCTGGCCTGCTTGCTAGTCAGTTAATTAAATTGCTTGCTATATAGCTAGCCTGCTGGCTAGCCAGCAGACTAAACTAGGTGACTTAACTAGCTAGTCAGCTGTCAAGCCAGCTCAGTTAATTAGCAAGCTACCTGGCTAGCCAGCTGGATAGTCAATTGACTTAACTAGGTGACTTAACTAGCTAGCCTGCGGTCTACACTGCTGACATAACTATCTAGCTACCTAGCTAGCCAGATGTCTAGCCAGTTGACTTAACTAGGTGACTTAACTAGATAGCCAGGTGACAAGCAGGCTGACTTAACTGCCTAGGTACCTAGCTAGCCAGCTGGATAGCCAGCTGACTTTACTAGCTTGCTACCTAGCTAACCAGCTGTCTATTGAGCTCACTT
>NW_007172417.1:0-463 GCF_000164805.1 Carlito syrichta | reverse complement strand
TAGGCAGCTGGATAGGCAGCTGACTTAACTAGCTTGCTACCTATCTAGACAGTTGGATAGTCAGCTGACTTAATTAGTTGACTTAACCAGCTAGCCACCTGGCTAGGCAGCTGAATCCACTAGTTGACTTAACTAGTTAGTCAGCTGGCTAGCCATCTGACTTAACTAGTTCTCTACCTAACTAGCTGACAGCTAGCCAGTTGACTTAACGAGGTGACTTAATTAGATAACCAGCTGGCTAGACAAATAACTTAACTGACTTGCTACCTAGGTAGCCAGCTGAGTAGCCAGCTGACTAAACTAGCTGACTTAAATAGCTGGCCTGCTTGCTAGTCAGCTGAATTAATTAGCTTGCTATATCGCTATCCAGCCAGCTAGCCAACTGACTTAACTAGGTGACTTCACTAGCTAGCCAGCTGTCTAGCCAGTTGATTTAAGTAGCAAGCTACCTTGCTAGCCAGTT
>NW_007172416.1:0-360 GCF_000164805.1 Carlito syrichta | reverse complement strand
CTGGGTCAACCCCCAATCCTGCTTTAGACCTGTTGGGCATGGCAGCGACCTTGGAATGACAGGGCCCGGGGTCTCCCTGCCCGACACAAATCTCAAATCATCGGGAGCCCAGGGTCACTATAACGGTTGACAGGCACCCCATCCATTTTCTCCTAGACACTGGAGCCACCCTTTCCATCATACGAGAATTTTGGGGCCCAACTTCCCCGTCTAAGTCCCCTATAGCCGGGGTAGGGGGCCAGTCCATCACTCCACGCATAACTCCTGCAGTTACGTGCATTTTTGCAAACGTCCCCTTCACATTCCTTTTTGGTACTGCCTCAATGTCCCGTACCTCTCATGGGCAGGGACATTCTAGCC
>NW_007172415.1:0-339 GCF_000164805.1 Carlito syrichta | reverse complement strand
CAAACGTCCCCTTCACTCATTCCTTTTTGGTACTGCCTCAATGTCCCGTACCTCTCATGGGCAGGGACATTCTAGCCAAATTCCAGGTGTCCATCACCTTTAACCCAAGTGCAGCCCTTACCAGCCCATCCCCCACAAACCCATTTGGCCCTTCTCACTACTGAAGAGTCCCCAACGGACTCACTTCCTCTTTTATCCTCTTCTGTAGTAAATCCCCAAGTATGGGATGTAAACTCCCCCTCCTTAGTGCACTGCTCCCCAGTTCACATTCAGCTCAAAAACCCCTCTGCCTACCCCAACCAACCGCAATACTCTCTTCCTACCTCCAGCCTCCTGGGA
>NW_007172414.1:0-538 GCF_000164805.1 Carlito syrichta | reverse complement strand
TATGGGATGTAAACTCCCCCTCCTTAGTGCACTGCCCCCCAGTTCACATTCAGCTCAAAATCCCCTCTGCCTACCCCAACCAACCACAATACTCTCTTCCTACCTCCAGCCTCCTGGGACTTCAACCTGTCATCAACTCTTTATTACAGAAGGGGTATCTGTGCCCTACCAACTCCCCATTTAATACTCCCATTTTATCGGTACTAAAACCAGATGGCACTTACCGCTTAGTACAAGATCTAAGACTCATTAATGCGGCTGTCATCCCCATTCACCCACTAGTCCCCAATTCTTATAGCATTCTATCCTCAATTCCCCCGACTGCCACTCACTTTTCAGTCCTCGACCTTAAAAATGCGTTCTTCATCGTCCCTCTGGCAGCAGACTCACAAAACATCTTTGCATTCATGTGGACTGACCCAACATCTCATCATTCACAACAACTCACCTGGACAGTCCTGCCACAAGGATTTTGAGATAGCCCCCACCTGTTCAGTCAAACCTTAGCAGCAGATCTTAAGTCTCTCTCACTTACCAA
>NW_007172413.1:0-519 GCF_000164805.1 Carlito syrichta | reverse complement strand
ACAGTCCTGCCACAAGGATTTTGAGATAGCCCCCACCTGTTCAGTCAAACCTTAGCAGCAAATCTTAAGTCTCTCTCACTTACCAAATTCACCCTTATTCAGTATGTGGATGACCTCCTCCTGTATAGCCCTTCCTTAGCTGATTCTCAAACGGACACTGCACTCACCCTTAACTTTCTAGCAGAAAACAGATGTCGAGTATCCCCTCAAAAGGTCCAGCTGTCTGCCACACAAGTCACATATTTGGGGGTAGCCATCTCACACCAACAAAAGCCCTAATCCAATCCCTAAATATACCCAAGACTAAAGAGGAAATCCAATCATTTTTGGGGCTGACTGGATACTTTCGGGCATGGATTCCCAAGTTTGCCCTACTTGCAAAGCCACTCTATACTCTCATAAAGGGAGACCCCAATGAGCCTCTCCTAACACCCTCCTCCATCAAACAACCTTTTATTGCCCTTCAGCAAGCCCTCATGAGGGCCCCCGCTCTCCATCTGCCAGATATACACCGACCTT
>NW_007172412.1:0-741 GCF_000164805.1 Carlito syrichta | reverse complement strand
CCAACTGAAATAACTAGATTGATACTTAGCTAACCACGTGGCTAGCCAGCTGACTTAACTAGCTGACCTAAATAGCTGACCTGCTTGCAAGTCAGCTGAATTAAATTGCTTGCTATATAGTTAGCCTGTTGGCTAGCCAGCTGACTATACTAGGTGACATAACTAGCTTTCCAGCTCTCAAGACAGCTGAGTTAATTAGCAAGCTACCTGACTAGCCATCTGGACAGTCAACTGACTTAACTAGGTGACTTAACTAGCTAGCCAGAGGTCTAGACTGCTGACATAACTATCTAGCTACATAGCTAGCCAGCTGTCTAGCAGCAGACTTAACTAGGTGACTTAACTAGCTATGCAGCTAGCTAGCAGGCTGACTTAACTGCCTAAGTACCTAGCTAGACAGCTGGATAACCAGCTGTCTTAACTAGCTAGCTACCTAGTTAACCAGATGTCTATTGAACTGACTTAACTAGGCTACATAACTACCTAACTGACAAGCCAGCTGACTTAACTATTTAGCTACCCAGCTAGGCAGCTTGGTAGTCAGCTGGATTAACTTGCTGACTTAACTAGTGAGCAAGCTAACTGAATTACCTGACTTAACCAGCTAAATACCTAGGTCACTAGCTGGTTTAACTAGCTGACTTAATGAACCACCTAGCTGACATAACTATCTGACTTATATAGCTAGATTCCTAGGTAACAGTTGACTTAACTAGCCAAAATAACTAGCTAGTCAGATGG
>NW_007172411.1:0-883 GCF_000164805.1 Carlito syrichta | reverse complement strand
TGCAGAGAACTCACAGGACACACAGATGTCAACATGCAACAGCTGGGGAAGAGGGACAGGGTGGGAGGTACAGGCTGGCTCTCCACTCTCCTCCAGTGGTGGTGGCAGCATGTGCCCCCCTCCCCACAGGACTCCCAGACACAGCCACGGCCATGCACACATACAGAGTAATGGTGTACAGTTCTGACATCTTGCAAGAGTGCTCCTGAGCCCGCTATGGCTTGCAGTAGCATTTCTGCACTCAGCTGCTGGGAGTGACAAGATTAGCACTTCTGTCAGTGGGGGACATTGGGCAATGAAGAAACTGAGGTAGGGCATGGGCAACCCAGTTCACGGGGAGGGTAGGGAAGTGGAGAGTGCGAAGACAGGGCCAGGGCAGTCATAGGGAAAGTGAGGAAGCTGAGGGTCAAGACGTGGGCAGCTCTGGACAGGGAAATGCATGCCTATATGTGGACATGTGGGTGCACTGCTGCATAAGCACTCACGTTGGGACCTCTGATAGGTGAGTGGGCTTAGAGGGAAGGTGTGTATTCAGAAGGTGGGCCTGGGCTGGGTCTCATGCAGTGGCCAGAGGCTGCCACTAGAATTGCTCGGAGTACAGTCTTGTTGAGGTTATTTGGTAAGATGAGAGGTAGAAATTGACACCATAGGCCTCACATACAGCCTGAGCCTTGAATGAGGTCAGTGCTGGGCTTGGTTGTGAAGGTCACCTTAGGTATCCACAGGTCTTTCTCCTCTCCCTCTCCTCTGGCTCATAGCTGCCTCTCTCTGAGTCCCCCCAGGATGTTGGTATCAATGCATACAGGGGAAGTAGAGGTAAGTCAGATTGAATGGATTGTTCCTTCATCTGGACCTGCACTATCCAATATGATAGTCACTACCC
>NW_007172410.1:0-972 GCF_000164805.1 Carlito syrichta | reverse complement strand
TCAGCCTGGGTGACAGAGTGAGACTCCAACTCAAAAAAAAAAAAAAATGGGGCAGACTCTGGGTCAGAAGGCCTGCATCTGGCATTGCCTTGGTCACTTGAGCAAGTAGGTTGCATGCCCTGTGGCTCCATCCCTCATCCCTAAATGGGAGGTCATTCTCGAACTTACCATGCTAGGTTGATGACAGGCTCAACAAGACAGTGCGTGAAAGTGCCTGATACAGGGCCTGGCACCTACGAAGCCTCAGGAAATAAAACCGCTGTCAGTATTTGTTATATTATGAACTAAGTTGTGAAGTGATACAACAAATTTGGAAGGGGAATGTGTTCAACCATATTTCTAAAAATTTATCTGAAAGATACATGACACGCAAATCTTTGCTTAAGAATGCTCATATAGCATAATTTTTAATGGCAAACATATAATAATGGCCTAAATATTCACTAACAGGGGCAGAGCCATGCCCAGCTGCCCAGAGAGAGAGGATGAACCCCAGGACCTCTCAAGCCTGTTCTCGTGGCGAGTCAAGTCCGCCTTTATTGCTCCCACTTCGACACACCTTTGGATGGATATTGGCACCTGCATCTAGAGAAAGGTAAGCTAATCCTTGGTGTCACAGACCTTACTACTGCAGGAGTGAGAGCTCACCCTCTGGTACAGAGTTGTCTCTCGGGTTCAGGGTTCTCCCTCCGATACAGGACTCTCTCCCAGATTCAGGGCTCTCTGTCCACTGCAGGACTCCCTCACGAGTTCAGGCCTCCACTGTACAGTATAGGACTCCCTCTCAGCTTCAGGGCTCTCCATCTAGTACAGAACTCCCTCTTGGATAGTGCATGACTCACTCTCACATGCATAGCTCTGTGTCAAGTACATGACACGTTCTTCAGGTGAGGACTCTCTGTCCAGTGCAGGACATGCTTCTGTGGGAGCAGGACTCTCCCATCATGTGCAGGAGAGGGTTTCTTGGATGCA
>NW_007172409.1:0-352 GCF_000164805.1 Carlito syrichta | reverse complement strand
CTACCCACCCGGAAAAGGTGTCCACAAAGACAAGGAGGTATTTTAGGTTACGTACTGGGGGCATGACAGTGAAGTCGACCTGCCAGTCTGCTCCTGGGAGTTGTCCCTGAGCTTAATGGGTAGGAAAGTTTCCCGGTTTCAGAGGGGTATTGGGGTTGGTTCGCTGGCAGATGGAACATTGTGAGGTAATGCTTTTTATGAGTTCCTTATGTTGGGAAGTGAGAGTGTAAAAATTTGTTAGGAAAGACATCAGTGAGGAAGGATTGGTGTGAAAGATTGAGTGTAGGTATGGGATAAGGTCTGTAATGGAGGGGGAGGTTGAGGGTGGTGAATTAGTGGGGAGTGTGCAGTC
>NW_007172408.1:0-671 GCF_000164805.1 Carlito syrichta | reverse complement strand
TTTTATGAGTTCCTTATGTTGGGAAGTGAGAGTGTAAAAGTTTGTTAGGAAAGACATCAGAGTGGAAGGATTGGTGTGAAAGATTGAGTGTAGGTATGGGATAAGGTCTGTAATGGAGGGGGAGGTTGAGGGTGGTGAATTAGTGGGGAGTGTGCAGTCTCGATTAGGGCGAGCAACAGCAGCCAAGGTGGTAACAGATGTTAAAGTTGCTTGTTGGGTCACATTGTCCACCCTGGAGTTTCCCTGAGTGATGGGTGAGGAGTCCGGCTGGTGAGCCTTACAGTGAGAAATGCCAATGTGAGTGGGAAGTAAGGAGGCGGCAAGGAGATCAGAAGTTAATTTAGTATTAACCACTGCTGATCCCTTGGTGGTAAATAGTCCCCTTTCCTTCCAAATGACTGAGTGGGAGATGAGAATATGGAAAACATATTTGGAATCAGTATAAAGAGAAAGAGAGTGTCCAGCCGCTAGTTGAAATGCCTGAGTGGCAGCTATAAGTTCTACCTGTTGGTTAGTGGTACCTGGCAGGAGAGGCTTTGCTTCAATGACATGTGTAATAGAGGTGATGGCATATCCTGCAACCCGGGACCCATTGTGTAGGAAGGAGCTGCCATCAGTGAACCAGGTATAGGAGGGGGAGGGCAAAGGGCCTTCCTGGATGTGAACCGGGC
>NW_007172407.1:0-590 GCF_000164805.1 Carlito syrichta | reverse complement strand
ATAGAGCAAGACCCTATCTATTTGAAAAAAAGAAAAAAGGAAAGGAATGCCTGTATGACATCTCTTCTCTTGGTTTCAAAATCAACTGCCAAAGCAAGGCATTGGCACATTGTAGACTAGCATGACTTTTTCATTTTAAGAATTTCCTTTCATTGATTAAAAGGTATTTCAAGTTGATGTATGTATTTCTGAAAGGTCTTTTGTTAGTAATCGCAAGGCTAAATTCCTAGAAGTATTATAAACCTAAACAAAATATATAAAAACAAATAATAATGAGGGAAATAAAAATAAAACCTTACCCGTTTATAGCCAAACAGAAGTCACGTAGTTCATGAACGTAAGTTTATGAACGTTTCTTATAGGGAGTTTCTCACACCCACTTGCAGCATTGGGTTTACATTTACTTTGGATTCAGCTGTACCATACTTGGTTATTTGGTGTTTTTATGGGCATTGACATTTTCCTCCAATCACTGTGTGTGTGTGTGTGCATGTAACAAATTGATGAGAAAAAGATATATTGCTGAGCAGGGGCCCAGTGACAGTGGGACGAGAGAAGAATCCCTTTAAAGAGAGGACATGTGAATGCAA
>NW_007172406.1:0-403 GCF_000164805.1 Carlito syrichta | reverse complement strand
TGACTAGTTAATTCAGATGACCTGTTGGATGACTCGTAAGACAATTAGTTAAAACAGTACACTTGGCTCACAGGCCGGCCAACTAGTTAAGTCAGCTAACCTGTCGGCCGCCTAGCCTGACAACTAGTTAAGTCAGCAAACCAATTGGCTGACTACTCGGCCAACTTGTTTGCCAACAATTTAGTTCAGCTCACTAGTTGCCAACAAGTTAGGCCATCTGACTAATCGGCCTACTAATCTGCTGACTAGTTAGGTCAGCACACCTGCCATCCAACTAGATAACAGAGCTGATTAGTGGGCCAACTCTTTAGTCAACTATCTAACCCAATTAACTAGTCTTCCGACTAGTCGGCCAACTTGTTAAGCCAGCAAACAAGTCAATCATGTAGTCAGTCAACATGTT
>NW_007172405.1:0-1079 GCF_000164805.1 Carlito syrichta | reverse complement strand
ATAGCTTCCTAGCTATGCAACTGATTTAACTAACTGAAATAACTAGTTAACCAGATGAATAGCCATCTGACTTGACTAGCTTTTAAATAGCTAACCAGGTGGATAGACAACTGACTTAATGAGCTGTCTTAACTAGCTAGCCAGCTGGTTGCCAGCTGACTTAACTAGCTGACTTAAACAGCTAGTCAGCTGCCTAGCCAGCTGACTCAACTAGTTGGCTCTCTATGTAGCCAGCTTGCTAGCCAGATGATTACATAGCTGACTTAAGATAGCAAGCTGGGTAGCTAGCTCATTTAACTAGCTAGCTATCTACATAGCCAGCAGGCTAACCAACTGACTGAACTAGTTGACTTGAACTGCTAGACTGATGGCTAGCATGCCAACTTATCTAGGTAGCTACCTAACTAGCCAGCTGGCTAGACAGCTGACTAAACTAGCTGACTTAACCAGCTAGACAGTTGGCTAACCAGCTGACTTAACTCACTGACATCACTAGATAGCTAGGCATTTATCTAGCTGAATAACTAGCTGGCTACCTACCTTGTAAGTTGACTTGCCAGCTCTCTTACCTAGCTGAATTAACCAGCTAGCCAACTGGTTAACCAACTGACTTAACTAGCTCGCTACCTAGCTAGCTTTCTGGCTAGTCAGCTGACTTAACTAGCTGACCAAACTATCAAGCTACCTAGCTAGTCAGTTGACTTAAATAGTTAGTTGCCTAGCTAACTAGCTGAATTAACCAGCTAGCTTAATCATTATATAACGTGGTAGCAAGGTGACAATTATCTTACTTAATTCATTAGCTAATGAGCTAGCTAGCTGACATAATCAGCTGACTTAAATCTTTAGCTAGCTAGGAAGCTAGCTGACTCATCCAGCTGACTTAACTCCTTAGTTAACTAGCTAGCTAGCCTACTCAACCAGTTGACCCAACCCATTTCCTAACTTGCTAGCTAGCTGACTCAACCAGCTGACTTAATACATTAGTTAACTAGCTAACTGCCTGACTCACCTGCTAGCTTTAACCCATTAGTTAACTAGCTAGCTAGCTGTGTTAACTGACTGACAATATTAGAAAA
>NW_007172404.1:0-833 GCF_000164805.1 Carlito syrichta | reverse complement strand
CTGGCTACCTACCTTGTAGTTGGCTTGCCAGCTCTCTTACCTAGCTGAATTAACCAGCTAGCCAGCTGGTTAGCCAACTGACTTAACTAACTCGCTACCTAGCTAGCTTTCTGGCTAGTCAGCTGACTTAACTAGCTGACCAAACTATCAAGCTACCTAGCTAGCCAGCTGACTTAAATAGTTAGCTGCCTAGCTAACTAGCTGAATTAACCAGCTAGCTTAATTATTATATAACGTGGTAGCAAGGTGACAATTATCTTACTTAATTCATTAGCTAATGAGCTAGCTAGCTGACATAATCAGCTGACTTAAATCTTTAGCTAGCTAGGAAGCTAGCTGACTCATCCAGCTGACTTAACTCCTTAGTTAACTAGCTAGCTAGCCTACTCAACCAGCTGACCCAACCCGTTTCCTAACTTGCTAGCTAGCTGACTCAACCAGCTGACTTAATACATTAGTTAACTAGCTAACTGCCTGACTCAACCTGCTAGCTTAACCCATTAGTTAACTAGCTAGCTAGCTGTGTTAACTGACTGACAATATTAGAAAACTGAGTTAGCTAGCTGACTTAACTTTCAGACTTCCTAGTTAGCTAACAAACTTAACCGTGTGAATTAAAATGTTAGCTAACTATTTAACTAGCTATATAGCTAGCTGACTTTATTAGCTAACTAGTCCAGAAGTAGACTTAAATAACTGACTTAAAGTTAGCTAACAAGTGAGCTAGCTGATTTAGCTAGCTGACTTAGCTAGCTAGGTGGGTAGCAAGCAGACTTAGCTAATTGATTTAACTAGTTGACTAACGAGATAGCTAGCTGAATTAATAATTTGAT
>NW_007172403.1:0-11248 GCF_000164805.1 Carlito syrichta | reverse complement strand
CAAAAATTAAGATAATAATTAAATGCTTTTAATAGAACCATTCATAATTTCTATCTATAGAATACTTTAAAGTGGTCTCCTTTTATATTCTATTTTATTATTAAAAATTGTTTCCAGTGGGCGAATATTGTTGCTTCCTCTTTGTCCTAAGTTACTTAAAGAACACAAAATATACTTGTATAATGTACCAAAACTTACTGTTTCCTAGAACTCTAAACTGAGTCATTAGAGTAAGGTATATACTAGAGTGGAACAAAATTTATCTCAATTTGAAGTTCATCATTTGTTTTAAGAATAAAATACCTTATTTTGTCTTCTGCCTTTTAAAGTTTTTAAAGTTTATTTGGGTCACAATATAATAAAAACAAACAAAAAAATCGACAAATGTACTTTGTGTAATTCTGTTTAAATACTTATCCACCTAGCAACTTAAGACATTTTCATGCAGAATGCAAAACTATTCTTATTTTCCAATTCTTAAGTTAACAATTGTGATACAATTCAACTTAAAGTTCTAAACTAGCATGCCATCTCTTGCTATGAATCTCAGAAATGTTGCCTCATTTGGAAACTTTTATTACATTAAAGCACAAAAATTTGGACTTTTGAACAATCAGTAACCTGTAAAAAAGCTCCAATTTCTAATTTCAGAATACCTTTAGGATTCACACATTCTTGTGATTCCAAAGAATTTTAACCCAATGGAGTGCAAAATTAAAATCAATTTTAAAGTCTCATAAAAATTAACACAAGCATTCACAAATCTTTTTCTTTTTTAACTTCTAAATTTTTTATTTTAAAATTGTGGGGTACAATTCAGGGTTAGGTATACAAATATTCATTGTGCAGGTATCCTTGTTGATGAAGCGTGTCCCCCCTCCCCCAGGTAGATTCCCACTACTGCCTATCCCAACTCCCCACCTCCCCACCCCACCGTAGTTTCTCACTACTGTCAATCCTTTTCTTATAGTATTATGATAGTTGTTCAAGGTCCGCTTATGAGTGAGAACATGTGATACTCAGTTCTTTGTATCTGTGAAAGATCACTCAGTATTATAGACTCTAATTCCATCCAGATTATTGTGAAGTTCATGATTTTGTTCTTCTTTATGGCTGCATAATATTCCATTGTGTATATGTACAGTCAACATGACCATCATCAATTACTCAAAAAACACCAGATGCTGGAGAGGATGTGGTGAAAAGGGAACACCTCTACACTGTGGGTGGGAGTGCAAACTAGTGCAGCCTCTGTGGAAAGCAGTGTAGCAGTTCCTAAAAGTTCTAAAAATCGACCTTCCATATTACTCTGCAATCCCCCTACTGGGAATACACCTGGAAGATCTCAAATCACTCTATAAAAAAGATACCTGCACAAATCTTAACTACTATTGTTATTCTCCTTCTTTGGATTAATTTCTTTGTTGTTGTTGTTGCTGATGCTGTTGTTTTTGAGTTGAAGTCTTACTCCACCCATCACCCAGGCTGGAGTACAGTGGCATGCTCACAGCCACTCCAGCATCGATCTGCTGGCTCAGGTGATTCAGCTGTGGGACAGAATCAACAAATAATACATCATTACTGTAAACTTGAAAACACAGAGATACATCAACCCAAAAGCTAAAAGAAATCAAACAAACAAAAATAAAGAAAAAGCTTTATAAGAACCTCATGGATGATATAAAATATCACATTTCAATAATCAGCCTGAATGTGAATGAACTAAATGAACCACTGAAAAGACACAGAAGGGCAAACTGGAATTTAAAAAGCCATGACTCAATAATTTGCTGCATTCAGGAAACTTTTCTCACCACAAGGGATGCATGCAGACTCAGAGTTAGGGGATGGTGAATGAAGTACAAAAGAAGGCAGGAATTGCAATCTTAATATCATACAAAACAACTTTTAAGCTATCAGCAATGTTTAAAGATACAGAAAGACACTATATAGTGATAAAAGTTTCAATCCATCAGCAAGAAATATCCATCCTAAACATATATCCACCCAACATAGGGACAAGAGCATTTATAAAGTATTTTCTAAGTAAACTAAAAAACAGATATTGATGCTATCACTACTATAGCTGGGGACTTAAATACTCAACTAAGAACCCTATATAGATCACTGAGGCAAAAAATCAACAAAGAGATCTGGTACTTCAAATTAATTCTTGAACAAATGAACTTAATAGATACCTATAGAATACTCCAGCAACCACAGAATATACATTCTACTCATCACTACATAGCACATATTTCAAGGTCAATCACATCCTTGGTCATAAGTCAAGCATAAACAAACTTCATAAGATCAAAATACTACGATGCATCTTCTCAGACCACACTGAAATAAAAATAAATATCAACACCAACCAAATTTCCCGAAAACCCACAAAGACATGGACACTAAACAGCATGTTGCTGAATGACTATTAGGTCAAAACAGAAATCAAAACAGAAATGAAGATTCCTGGAAACAAATGAAAATAAAAAAACATCTTACCAAAACCTCTTGGATGCCATGAAAACAGTTCCAAGAGAGTAATTCATATCTCTACTAACACACATCAAGAAAATGGAAAGATCACAAGTTAAGAGTCTAACAAATCACCTAAGGGAGGTGGAAAGACAAGACCACCAAAACCATAAATTTAGCAGAAGAATCTAGACCATCAAAGTAAAAGTCTAAATGCAGGCCACAGAAGACAAAAATATCATAGAAAAAAATCAACAAAATAAAAAGCTGGCTCTTTGAAAGAATAAACAAACTGATGGACCCTTAACCAGAATGACTACGAAAAAGACAGGAAAAGCCCAAATAAACACAACCAGAAATGCAAAACATCATATAATATACCCCAAAGAAATACAAAAGATTACCAGAGATTACTATGCACATCTGTATGGAAACAAACTTGACAACCTAAATGAAATGGAGGACTTTTTGGCATTACACAACCTCTTAAGGTTGAAACAAGAAGACATTGAGACACTAAATAGACCAATAACAACACAGGAAATTGACTATGTCATTAAAAATCTACCTACAAAGAAAAAGCCGAGAACCAGACAACTTTCCTGTGGAATTCTACAGAATGTATAAGAATACTGAAAGTATTCTAGGCAATTGAGAAAGATGGAATTCTCCCAAACATTTTGCAAAGCTGACATTACACTGATATTCTAACTGGGTAATGATCTAACAAAAAAGAGAACTACAGACCAATATCCCTAATGAACATAGATGTAAAAATTCTCAACAAGATTCTAAAAAATTGGATCCAACAACTACACATCTCAAAAATCATTCACCGTGCACAACTAGGCTTCATCCCAAGGATGCATGGCTAGTTCAACATCAGAAAGACCATAAATGTAGTTAAATACATCAACAGATATTAAAAAAAGAACCACAGGATTTTGTCATTAGATGAAAGAAAACTTTTGATAAAATCCAGCATCCATTCTTGATTTTAAAAAACCCTGAAACATCTAGGGTATAGAAGGAACATGCATCAAAATAGTAAGAACCATCTCTGATAAACCCACAGCCAGAATATTGCCAAATGAACAGAAACTGGAAACATTTCCCCTGAAAACCAGAACGAGACAAGGCTGCCCACTCTCACCCTTCCCAGTCAACATTGTTGTTAGAAGTCCTAGCTAGAGCAATTAGAAAAGAGAAGGAAATCAGGGGTATCCATGTAGGAAAAGAGGAAGTTATGCTATCCCTCTTTGTTGGTGATATCATCCTATACCTAGAAAAGCCAAGACAACTATTAGAAAACTGCTTTCACTGATAAAGGACTTTGGCAAATTCTTGGGGTACAAATTAATGTGCAAAACAGTCATATTCTTATACACCAAAAACAAGCAGGCAGAAAACCAAAAAAAAGAAAAAAAGCCCAATCCCATTCAAAATAACCCCCTCCCCCCGCCAAATGAAATACCTCAGCATCTTCCTAAACAGAGCAATGGAAGACCCTTACCATGAATACTATAAAACTCAAATAAATGCAAAAGCCACAAACAAATGGAAAACATATTCCATGTTAACGGGTAGGAAGAATAAAAATTGTTGATGTCCCTCTTACCCAAGGCTATCTACAGATTCAACACAATAGCCATTAAATTACCAACATCATTCTTCTCAGACCTGAAAATGACAATACAGAAATTCATATGGAAACACAAATGACCACAAATAGCCGAAACAATCCTTAGCAAAAGAAACAAAGTGGAGGTATCACATTTCTAGACTTTTAACTTTATCATAAGGCTGCAATAATAAAAACAGCCTGGTACAGGTACAAGAACAGTCACCCAGACCAATAGAACAGGATAGAGATTCCGGAAGCAAAACCTCAATTTCCCAACCAATTCATCTTCTACCAAGCCTCCACCACCAACCACTGAGGAGAGGAGAACCTATTCAGTAAATGAAAACTGGCTGACCACATGCAGAAGAATGAAACAAGACTTACCTGTCACCAGTCACAAAAATCAACTCTAAATGGATCAAAGACCTAAAGGTAAAACCTCAAACTATAAGAACCTTAGAAAATGCAAGAAACACCTTTATGGAAATTGGAACTGGCAACCGATTCCTGATCAAAACCCCAAGTTCTGCCAGGCTCGGTGGCTCAGCCTGTAATCCTGCGCCTTTGGGAGGCTGAGGTGAATGGATTGCCTGAACCCGCAGGTTCGAGACCCACCTGGGCAGCGAGACCTCATCTCTACAATAAATAAATAAATAAAAAATCAGCCGGGCATGGTAGCGCATGCCTGTAATTCCGGCTACTTGGAAGGCTGAGGCGGAAGGATCACCGGAGCCCAGCAGGTCGAGGCTGCAGTGGCCGGGAGCGGCCACTGCACTCCAGTCTGGGCGACAGAGTGAGACTCCAACTCAAAAAACAAAACAAAACAAAAAAACCCAAGTTCCCCATGACATAAGAGATAAGATAGATAAGTGGGACCTTGTCAAACTGACAAGCTTCTGCAAAGGCAACGAAACCATTGAGAGAGCAGGGAGACAGACTACAGACTGGCAAAAAATATTTGCCAACTGTATACCTGACAAAGGCCTAATATCTATGATCTACAAAGAACTCAAATGTGCTAAAAAAAAAAAAAAGAGAACAAAAACAAAAATATGCCCCCTTACAAAGTGGGCAAAAGATATGAATAGACACTTCTTAAAAGAAGATATAAGAGCAGTCAACAGATACATGAAAAAAATTCTCAGCCTCACTAGTCATCAAAGAAGTGTAAATTAAACCACACTGAGATATCACCTAACTCCAATCAGGATGGCCAACATCAGTAACTCAAAAAACAACAGATGCTGGAAAGGATGTTATGAAAAGGGAACACTTCTATGCTGTTGTTGGGAGAGTAAACTAGAACAGTCTCTGTGGAAAACAGTGTGGCAATTCCTAAAAATCTAAAAATTGACTTCCCATATGACCCCCTAATCCCCCTACTGAGAATATACCAGAGGAACTCACATCATTCTATGAATAAGATATATGCACACACATGGTTATTGCAGCATAGGAAAAACATGGAACCAACTGTGCTGCCCATTGAAAGAGAACTGATTTTTAAAAATGTGGTATATATACATGGTGGAATACTACGCAGCCATAAAAGACAAAATCATGAATTTCACAGCCACTTGGATGGACTTAGAGGCTATAATACTGAGTGATCTATCAGAGAAGCAAAGCACCAAGTGTCACATGTTCTCATACATAAGCACACCTTGAACAATTATTATAATACTATGAGAAAAGAATTTGTAGTAGTGGGAAACTGCCAGGAGATGGTGGGGTCATGATCAGCAGTAGTGGGAAACTGATCGTGGGGGGGATATCTCATCAACAAGGGTATCTGCATAATGAACATTTGTATACTTAACCCTAAACTGCACCCCACATATTAAAAATTTTAAAAAGACATTATTGGAACACTGGTAAAATATGAATAAGACCTAGATATTAGATCATACTACAGCAATGTTAATGTTTAAGGACACATGTTTGAAACTACAGGAAAATTCTTTGTATATTCTTTTCTGAAGTTTGAAATTAAGTCAAATAAATTCTTTTTTAAGTAGTAATAGTAAAAAAAGAAAATACAGGAGACAGCCTTATGGAAATTAGAACTAGCAACCAATTCCAGATCAAAACTCCAAGTTCCCATGCCATAAGAAATAAGTTAGACAAGTGGGAGCTCATCAAACTGAATAGCTTCTGCAAAGCAAAAGATACCATCAAGAGAGCAGGGAGACAGTCCACAGAATAGGAAAAAATATTTGCCAATGTATGTCTGACAAAATCCTAACATTCTGGATCTACAAGGAACTCAAATGGGCTGAAAGGAAAAAACAAACAGCCCCATTAAAAATTGGGCAAAAGACATGAATATACACACTTCTCAAAAGAAGATATATGGGCAGCCAACAGACACATGAAAAAGTGCTCAGTCTCAGTAATCATCAGAGAAATGCAAATTAAAACTACATTGAGATACCTCCTAACCCCAGTAAGAATGGCCATCATTAATAAAACAAATAGCAACAGATGGTGATGAGGGTGTGGAGAAAAAGGACTATTTCTATACTGCTGGTGGAAATGCAAACTAGTGCAACCTCATTGGAAAACTGTGGTGATTTCTAAAAGAACTAGACATTGACCTTCCATATGACCCAGCAATCAACCTACTGAGAATGTTCTCCCAAGGAACTCAAATCATTCTACAAAAAAGATACCTGCTCATGCATGTATATTTCAGCAATATTCACAATTGCAAAAACATGGAACCAATCATGCTACCCATTGAAACTGGAATGGATTTTTTAAATACTGTACATATACACAATGAATTATTATCAGCCATAAAGAAGGACAAACATATGGACTTCACAGCAACTTGGATGGATTTAGAGTCTATAATACTCAGTGATCTATCACAGAAACAAAGAACAGAGTACCACATGTTCTCACTCTAAGCAGACCCTGAACATTGACCATAATACTGTAAGAAAGGGATGGGCAGTGGCAGGATACTGCCGGGATGGGGGTGGAGAAAACACAATATCAATAAGGGTACCTGATCTCAAACCAGGCAAAGTGGGGACTCAAAGGAGGCCCAAACTTTACCTGTTTGGTAAATTACAGATATACTCTTTTCACCATTTGCATACCTAATCCTGAATTGTACCCCACATCTTTAGAATAAAATTTAAAAATTTAATTAAAAAAGCACACTATAAATATTTTTTAAAATATCTGCACTACAAACTTGTATTTAAAGCTAGATTTGCAATATGTATTCAGTCCTTCATTTTCTATACAAATTAAACTAAAACTTAAATGCAATTATACCAGGTATGATCTAAAAAAGCATATCCACCTGTAATCAAATGTATATAGGAAGGGTGCAATGAGAGATTGTAAAACAAAATATTTGATTCTTTGGAACTGAAGGTTTGTCTTGAATACATGAAAATGAGTTTGACCCTATAATTTCTCCCATATCATCTTTGTCTGAGCCACCTAATTTTTATTTTATGAGACAGTGCACCTGGAAAATCTTTCATTTTCTTAACAAAAGTTAAAAATAACTGACATTAGTAAACTTTAGGGCATCCAAGGAAATCTCAAAATATCGTAAAGCTTTATTACATATTTAAGGTTTAAAAAGAGAATAAGCAATTACAAATATACTTCTTACACTATTAATTAATGAAAAACTTCCTTTCCCCAATTTGGTCATAAACAAATTTTGAGTCTTTTAAGTTTGTATAGAAAACGTTTTCCACTCTCTTCCAGTTGCCAGTCCTCGCTATGCAATGGAAAATATCTGTGTAAACTATCCAGCCTGTGAATGTCTTCTCTTCTCTTTGACACAAAATTATGTCCTTTAACATCAAAATTGCCTGGAGGACTTGTTAAAACACAGGTTGCTGGCCTCTCACCATATATTTCCAATTCAGTAGAATGAGGATGGAGTCCCTGAACTTATATTTCTCACAAATTCCCAGCGATGTTGATGCCTGCTAATCCTAGACCAAACTTTGAGGTTAACTGATTTATGGTGGTCCTTAATTTATTTCCCTTGGTTTAAGAAAAATAAGTCACATTTCTTTCCTTTCCAACAAGTTTTACTTTGTACCCTTCATTCCATTTCATCTCATTCCACCATTATTTCTCTATTTGCAGCATTTCCAATCTCTTTCCTTATGCATTGACTCCTCCCTTTCTGCCTTGTGGGTGCCCAGACCTGCATTTCATAGAAAAATACAACAAGTGCCCCATCTAGCTACCATCTCATGTCTCTTATGCATTTGCTCATTTCCAAATTTCTGGATAAATTATCCTTGGACTATAACCTCTACATTCTTTTATTTCTCTCTATTGCTCCATTTATCCGTGAAACAACTGGAACCCCCAGCAGGCAATAGATCACACTCTCACCTTGGGTAAGTTATTTAAAAATTCTTTATAAAAGTATGGGCAGGATTGAGGAAACCCACAATGGATACTGAGGTAAACTGGGCTAGAAGCAATGGGAGATACTTCTCCATTCTTTGGTCTGAATGGGGGAGAGAAAGCACCATCACCGGAAGCTGGAGAGAGTGCTGTGTGGAGTCAGTTGCCTGATGGGAGCTGTGACTTGTCCACAAGCTTGGCTCACAGCAACCGCACAGAGGTGGGGGGCAGAAAACACTTTTCATTCTCTTTCCACCTGCCAGTAGGCCAGTGTTCAGTAAGTGCCCCCAAATGACTGAAATACCTAGATGCCAGTGGGACAATAGCTGGCTGATAAAGTTCTAGATTTTAGCCTCAGAAGACATTGTGTGGAAAAGAAGGGAGAATGGATCTGGGGGCAAATAGGTGATTTCCAACACTTTTGTTCCTCTGCATCTATTCTTGTCCTTTATTTAGGGGACACTTTTATGCCCCCAACACAGAAGACATCTAAAGTCTTACAAACTACTATTTCATGAGACTGATGGCAATGCAGCCATATTCTTCTCCTGTACACTTGGAACGTTTTTCAGGACACACCATATGCTAGACTATAGCACACATCTCAATACATCTTAAATAATATTTAAAGAATATTTCCCATAGGACTTTTTTCATCTGGGAACAAAAAAAGAAAAATATCTCAGGATGAGATTGGGTGAATAGAGAGGGTAAGGCATGGGGTTCATGTGATTTGGGAGGAAAACTGCTGGACACTCAGTGCTATGTAGGCAGGTGCACTTGTCAATCACCCATCATGAAATGGGCAAATGCATTGAAAGAATCTCCAAGAATAAATTTTCTGAAGCTGAATGAAGCTTCTTACAATGATAGCTGGTACAAGGATGCAGGTGGGTTCTTAGAACACTTATCTAGCATGGAAAGTCTGTACCACAAGGGGCCTGCCATCCACAAAATCATTGTGTGGGGTTTTTTTGTTCCCTCCTCATGTATTCACATAAACATACATAAATAAATGATATGTGTTAAATCATATACTAAAAATTAATGTTATTAGAAGCTGGGAAGGATGAGAGAAGATGGGAGATGAAGAGAATTTGACTAATAGTTACAAAAATACATTTAGATAGAAGTCAAGAGTTCTAGTATTTGATGGTACAGTAGGAAGACAATGGCTAATGAGAACTTATTACATATTTCACAATAGCTAGAAGAATGTTTCCAAGAATGGAAATGTTTCCAACAACAATAGTAGATAAAAAAATTTATTAATAGATACCCTAGTTGCTCTGATTTAATCATTATTGCATATTATATACATATATTAAAATATCACATGCAGTCCAAACATATGTACCACTGTTGTATATAAATAGAAAAATTTACGATGATTGAAATTTTGTCATGTTTTTTCTGACCATAAGGGTATGAAACTAAATATCAATTATAGGAGGGAAACTGGAAAACTTACAAAGACACAAATTAAACACCTAGACGTTAAGAATATATTGATGCTGAATTCTCCTTTACCCACTTTGGCAAAGAACAGACAAAATGTTCTAAAATAAATATTCTCCCACCATTGCTAGAAAGAAATCACATATATAGTAGAAAGAATTAGAGAGGATCTAGTTCATATTGAATAACTTCCCCAATCCCTGAAGCTGATCTAGTTTCCATGTAACACCAGAGAAAAAAGCAAACAAACACATAAACTAGACTAGATGTAACCCTCTAGCTCCCTCTGTCTAGAAGGAAATGAGAAAATCTACTCTAGCAACATGGATCTCCAAGCATTCCTCAGAGAGGCACCCAATTGTTCATCTCTAAAGGTCCTGAGGAATATGGGAAACTGAGTTGGGCGAACGCCAAGCTAAACCACAAGACCAGGACTCTCGCCTGAACCAGAGAGTGAAAAGATACCTTCTCCCAGGGCTCTAACAGGTCATTGGATGCTCCATGGAAAGGGAGGTAACCATGTGAGTGTCAACCAGAGCAATGTCAGTCAGAGGACAGGAGATATGACAAATAATGTCCATCCTCTGCTAAAGCTCATGAAAGTTCTTATTCAAAACGTGATGCTTAGAAGAAAACATGGTTATAAGTCTTTATGAATTTGAATTAGACACCAGTGTCTTAAATTTGTACAGGCAACCTAGAGTAAATAGATACATAAATTGGATTTCATTAAGACTAAAAACTCTTCTGCTCCAAAGGACCCTATCACAGAAGTAGAAAGATAATCCACATGACAGGAGAAATATTTGCAAATCATATAAGTGACAGGGGCTAGTATCCAGAAATATATACAGACGTCTTACAACCGAGCAGTGAAAAACAAATAATCCAATTTAACAATGGAAAAGGGGTCTGGATAAACAACTATCTAAAGGATACATACAAATGGCTAACAAGCCTACAGAAAGATGCTAAATGATATTTGTCATGAGGAAAATGTAAATGTAAAGCAAAATAATGTACCACATCGCACTCACTAGTCATACTAAAAATAAAGAAATAAAAAGACAATGTGTTGTAGAGATTTTGAAGAAAATGGAATTCTCATACTTGACTAGTGCTTGTAGGAATGTAGTATAGTGTAACCGATGAGCTTGGAAAATAGTTTGTGAATTTCTCAAAAAGTTACACAGAAGTTACATATGATGCAGCATTTCCACTCCTACATATATAACAACAATAATTGAACCTAGATGATCCCTGAAAAACATGTACAAAAATATGTATGGCAGC
>NW_007172402.1:0-8320 GCF_000164805.1 Carlito syrichta | reverse complement strand
TCAGGTATACAGTTGGCAAATATTTTTTGCAGTCTGTATTCTGTCTCCTGCTCTCTCAATGGTTTCGTTGCCTTTGCAGAAGCTTGTCAGTTTGACAAGGTCCCACTTATCTATCTTATCTCTTATGTCATGGGGAACTTGGGTTTTTTTGTTTTGTTTTGTTTTTTGAGTTGGAGTCTCACTCTGTCGCCCAGACTGGAGTGCAGTGGCCGCTCCCGGCCCCTGCAGCCTCGACCTGCTGGGCTCCGGTGATCCTTGCGCCTCAGCCTTCCAAGTAGCCGGAATTACAGGCATGCGCTACCATGCCCGGCTGATTTTTAAATTTATTTATTTATTGTAGAGATGAGGTCTCGCTGCCCAGGTGGGTCTCGAACCTGCGGGTTCAGGCAATCCATTCACCTCAGCCTCCCAAAGGCGCAGGATTACAGGCTGAGCCACCGAGCCTGGCAGAACTTGGGGTTTTGATCAGGAATTGGTTGCCAGTTCCAATTTCCATAAAGGTGTTTCTTGCATTTTCTAAGGTTCTTATAGTTTGAGGTTTTACCTTTAGGTCTTTGATCCATTTAGAGTTGATTTTTGTGGCTGGTGACAGGTAAGTCTTGTTTCATTCTTCTGCATGTGGTCAGCCAGTTTTCATTTACTGAATAGGTTCTCCTCTCCTCAGTGGTTGGTGGTGGAGGCTTGGTGGAAGATGAATTGGTTGGGAAATTGAGGTTTTGCTTCCGGAATCTCTATCCTGTTCTATTGGTCTGGGTGTCTGTTCTTGTACCTGTACCAGGCTGTTTTTATTATTGCAGCCTTATGGTAAAGTTAAAAGTCTAGAAATGTGATACCTCCACTTTGTTTCTTTTGCTAAGGATTGTTTCGGCTATTTGTGGTCATTTGTGTTTCCATATGAATTTCTGTATTGTCATTTTCAGGTCTGAGAAGAATGATGTTGGTAATTTAATGGCTATTGTGTTGAATCTGTAGATAGCCTTGGGTAAGAGGGACATCAACAATTTTTATTCTTCCTACCCGTTAACATGGAATATGTTTTCCATTTGTTTGTGGCTTTTGCATTTATTTGAGTTTTATAGTATTCATGGTAAGGGTCTTCCATTGCTCTGTTTAGGAAGATGCTGAGGTATTTCATTTGGCGGGGGGAGGGGGTTATTGTGAATGGGATTGGGCTTTTTTTCTTTTTTTTGGTTTTCTGCCTGCTTGTTTTTGGTGTATAAGAATATGACTGTTTTGCACATTAATTTGTACCCCAAGAATTTGCCAAAGTCCTTTATCAGTGAAAGCAGTTTTCTAATAGTTGTCTTGGCTTTTCTAGGTATAGGATGATATCACCAACAAAGAGGGATAGCATAACTTCCTCTTTTCCTACATGGATACCCCTGATTTCCTTCTCTTTTCTAATTGCTCTAGCTAGGACTTCTAACACAATGTTGACTAGGAAGGGTGAGAGTGGGCAGCCTTGTCTTGTTCTGGTTTTCAGGGGAAATGTTTCCAGTTTCTGTTCATTTGGCAATATTCTGGCTGTGGGTTTATCAGAGATGGTTCTTACTATTTTGATGCATCGTTCCTTCTATACCTAGATGTTTCAGGGTTTTTTTAAATCAAGAATGGATGCTGGATTTTATCAAAAGTTTTCTTTCATCTAATGACAAAATCCTGTGGTTCTTTTTTTTATATCTGTTGATGTATTTAACTACATTTATGGTCTTTCAGATGTTGAACTAGCCATGCATCCTTGGGATGAAGCCTACTTGCGCACGGTGAATGATTTTTGAGATGTGTCGTTGTTGGATCCAATTTGCTAGAATCTTGTTGAGAATTTTTACATCTATGTTCATTAGGGATATTGGTCTGTAGTTCTCTTTTGTGTTAGATCATTACCCAGTTAGAATATCAGTGTAATGTCAGCTTTGCAAAATGTTTGGGAGAATTCCATCTTTCTCAATTGCCTAGAATACTTTCAGTATTCCTATACATTCTGTAGAATTCCACAGGAAAGTTGTCTGGTTCTCAGCTTTTTCTTTGTAGGTAGATTTTTAATGACATAGTCAATTTCCTGTGTTGTTATTGGTCTATTTAGTGTCTCTATGTCTTCTTGTTTCAACCTTAAGAGGTTGTGTAATGCCAAAAAGTCCTCCATTTCATTTAGGTTGTCAAGTTTGTTTCCATACAGATGTGCATAGTAATCTCTGGTAATCTTTTGTATTTCTTTGGGGTATATTATATGATGTTTTGCATTTCTGGTTGTGTTTATTTGGGCTTTTCCTGTCTTTTTCGTAGTCATTCTGGATAAGGATCCATCAGTCTTGTTTATTCTTTCAAAGAGTCAGTTTTTTATTTTGTTGATTTTTTTCTATGATATTTTTGTCTTCTGTGGCCTGCATTTAGACTTTTACTTTGATGATCTAGATTCTTCTGCTAAATTTATGGTTTTGGTGGTCTTGTCTTTCCACCTCCCTTAGGTGATTTGTTAGACTCTTAACTTGTGATCTTTCCATTTTCTTGTTTTGTGTTAGTAGAGATATGAATTACTCTCTTGGAACTGTTTTCATGGCATCCAAGAGGTTTTGGTAAGATGTTTTTTTATTTTCATTTGTTTCCAGGAATCTTCATTTCTGTTTTGATTTCTGTTTTGACCTAATAGTCATTCAGCAACATGCTGTTTAGTGTCCATGTCTTTGTGGGTTTTCGGGAAATTTGGTTGGTGTTGATATTTATTTTTATTTCAGTGTGGTCTGAGAAGATGCATCGTAGTATTTTGATCTTATGAAGTTTGTTTATGCTTGACTTATGACCAAGGATGTGATTGACCTTGAAATATGTGCTATGTAGTGATGAGTAGAATGTATATTCTGTGGTTGCTGGAGTATTCTATAGGTATCTATTAAGTTCATTTGTTCAAGAATTAAGTTGAAGTACCAGATCTCTTTGTTGATTTTTTGCCTCAGTGATCTATTTAGGATTCTTAGTTGAGTATTTAAGTCCCCAGCTATAGTAGTGATAGCATCAATATCTGTTTTTTAGTTTACTTAGTAAATACTTTATAAATGTTCTTGTCCCTATGTTGGGTGGATATATGTTTAGGATGGATATTTCTTGCTGATGGATTGAAACTTTTATCACTATATAGTGTCTTTCTGTATCTTTAAACATTGCTGATAGCTTAAAAGTTGTTTTGTATGATATTAAGATTGCAATTCCTGCCTTCTTTTGTACTTCATTCACCATCCCCTAACTCTGAGTCTGCATGCATCCCTTGTGGTGAGAAAAGTTTCCTGAATGCAGCAAATTATTGAGTCATGGCTTTTTAAATTCCAGTTTGCCCTTCTGTGTCTTTTCAGTGGTTCATTTAGTTCATTCACATTCAGGCTGATTATTGAAATGTGATATTTTATATCATCCATGAGGTTCTTATAAAGCTTTTTCTTTATTTTTGTTTGTTTGATTTCTTTTAGCTTTTGGGTTGATGTATCTCTGTGTTTTCAAGTTTACAGTAATGATGTATTATTTGTTGATTCTGTCCCACAGCTGAATCACCTGAGCCCAGCAGATCAATGCTGGAGTGGCTGTGAGCATGCCACTCTACTCCAGCCTGGGTGATGGGTGGAGCAGAGACTTCAACTCAAAAACAACAGCATCAGCAACAACAACAACAAAGAAATTAATCCAAAGAAGGAGAATAACAATAGTAGTTAAGATTTGTGCAGGTATCTTTTTTATAGAGTGATTTGAGTTCTTCCAGGTGTATTCCCAGTAGGGGGATTGCAGAGTAATATGGAAGGTCGATTTTTAGAACTTTTAGGAATTGCTACACTGTTTTCCACAGAGGCTGCACTAGTTTGCACTCCCACCCACAGTGTAGAGGTGTTCCCTTTTCACCACATCCTCTCCAGCATCTGGTGTTTTTTGAGTAATTGATGATGGTCATGTTGACTGTACATATACACAATGGAATATTATGCAGCCATAAAGAAGAACAAAATCATGAACTTCACAATAATCTGGATGGAATTAGAGTCTATAATACTGAGTGATCTTTCACAGATACAAAGAACTGAGTATCACATGTTCTCACTCATAAGCGGACCTTGAACAACTATCATAATACTATAAGAAAAGGATTGACAGTAGTGAGAAACTACGGTGGGGTGGGGAGGTGGGGAGTTGGGATAGGCAGTAGTGGGAATCTACCTGGGGGAGGGGGGACACGCTTCATCAACAAGGATACCTGCACAATGAATATTTGTATACCTAACCCTGAATTGTACCCCACAATTTTAAAATAAAAAATTTAGAAGTTAAAAAAGAAAAAGATTTGTGAATGCTTGTGTTAATTTTTATGAGACTTTAAAATTGATTTTAATTTTGCACTCCATTGGGTTAAAATTCTTTGGAATCACAAGAATGTGTGAATCCTAAAGGTATTCTGAAATTAGAAATTGGAGCTTTTTTACAGGTTACTGATTGTTCAAAAGTCCAAATTTTTGTGCTTTAATGTAATAAAAGTTTCCAAATGAGGCAACATTTCTGAGATTCATAGCAAGAGATGGCATGCTAGTTTAGAACTTTAAGTTGAATTGTATCACAATTGTTAACTTAAGAATTGGAAAATAAGAATAGTTTTGCATTCTGCATGAAAATGTCTTAAGTTGCTAGGTGGATAAGTATTTAAACAGAATTACACAAAGTACATTTGTCGATTTTTTTGTTTGTTTTTATTATATTGTGACCCAAATAAACTTTAAAAACTTTAAAAGGCAGAAGACAAAATAAGGTATTTTATTCTTAAAACAAATGATGAACTTCAAATTGAGATAAATTTTGTTCCACTCTAGTATATACCTTACTCTAATGACTCAGTTTAGAGTTCTAGGAAACAGTAAGTTCTGGTACATTATACAAGTATATTTTGTGTTCTTTAAGTAACTTAGGACAAAGAGGAAGCAACAATATTCACCCACTGGAAACAATTTTTAATAATAAAATAGAATATAAAAGGAGACCACTTTAAAGTATTCTATAGATAGAAATTATGAATGGTTCTATTAAAAACATTTAATTATTATCTTAATTTTTGTAATCATTTTGGAATTTTTTGCATAATATTTAGAGGAAATAAAAGCATTTTAACTGTAATGTCAATGAATTTTTAGAGAAAATTAGGAGTCTGTAGTCATTCTCTAAAAATGAAATGTGTTGCATATGTCACTGACGTTGTGTAAATCATTTAAGAATTTTGAAAAAATCTACAAAACAAATTACTGATTACACTTACCAATAGAAAGAGAAACTAAAGTTTTGTAATTATAGTATTACTTTAATTTACTGTCTAGCAAAATGAAAAAAACAGTAAGCTGGAATGAAAAGTGAATTTTCCTTTTCCTTCTAAGAATAACCATGGCAGTGACAGCCTAAATTTAATTATTACACTGATGCTATTACCATATAATAGAATAATGTATTTGACTCATTTTGCAATCTTATTAGAAATTAAAAACATTTAGAGAATAAAGTATTGAGTGTGATTTTATTTTCGATACATCTCCATAACTCTGTATTTAAAACCATCATTATCATTATCGCATGTTACCAAGCATTTGTTTAAATGGCTTGCCTACAGAGGGTAGAACTCAAGGACAGGAAATGGATGTGTAGGGACTGTCTAAAAACTGACATTCCAGTGGAGGGTGGCAAAAAGTAAGAAAACGGATTCTGTTCTCTAGCCATGTAGAGACACAGGCAATAAATTTAGTACTTTGGTATCTGTTAACATTTATTCTACATTAGTTAAATAAACTCCCCAAATAACCTTGCTATCTTAAACTTTTCAAAATAGTACATTTAAAATGAAAATCAAGCTTATTAAGATTTTTGTTCTCTTTAACTTAATCACTTGCCCATGAACTTGGTGTAAATGTCCTTCTTCTCTAGGGATAGATATCTTTAGAAACCAAAGGAGCATACACACATTTGCACACAGAGAGATAGATGATTGATAGATTAGATAGATAGATAGATCATAGATAGATAAATAGATAGATAGATAGATGATAGACAGATTTTACTGAATTTATTATAGGAATTATTACCTTCATTAGTAAGATGCTATAATACCATGTAAATCAACTATTTATAGAGTTCTTGTGAAATGGTAGCACTTTGATGCTATTCTTATCAGGAGTAGATAGTTCATTAAAATATCAAGCATTTGAAAACAGGGCAGAATGTTTGCTCAGTGAAGGATTTCCTAAAATGTACTCTAAGGAATGCTTGTTATAAGGGTTGCTTGGGTGTGTTTTCTAAAAACCCACAGGTTAAATTTATTTGGGGAATGCTGAGTTTAAAAAAATGACTTCTCTTTGCAGGACTTCTTGGGTTATTTAATATGCTAGTATGCATTGCAAAGTCTAAAGAAACTTCTATGACACACTTTATTTTAACCTGTATACTAAATTTTTTAACCAGAGAGAAGCTCTAGGGACTGAACTTCTATAGAAATTATTCTGGATCACACTGGCATCATGGTTAAACACCAAAATTCTGGAATTACACAATCTGTCAAATCATTTTACCTCTGAGACCCGATCTTATCTGTGCAACAGGAATGATAATTTGCTATATAATGAGAGTATTAGAGATTGCTTGTTCACGTAAAGGATATAACTTACTATAAGCACTACAATTGCTTGCTTATTAAAACTGTCTTAATTGGTGAAGTAGCTTCACAAATGTAGCCAGTATTCCTCAGCAGAATGTAACAAACCTAGAAACACTGAGCAGTGTGTCACCAAAGACAATTGTGATATAATAGAAAAATAGATCTATTTTAGATTAAAATATAAATTTTGCTTTGGTTCATGATTTACAATTTTGATACATTATAGATATGTGTATATTTGGGATGCATGTGATTTATTTATATAACATGTAATAATAAAATCAGGGTAATTGGAATATTCATTACCTTAAACATTCATATTTTCTTTATGCTGGAAGCATTTACTTTGTTCTCTACTAGTTATTAGAAATATGCAATAGGCTGTGCTTGGTGTCTTAGCCTGTAATTCCGTGCCTTTGGGAGACTGAGGTGAGTGGATTGCCTGAGCCCATGGGTTCGCAACCCGCCTGGGCAGGCAAGACCTCATCTCTACAATAAATCAAAAAATTAGCCAGGTGTGGTAGCACGCGCCTGTAGTTCCAGCTACTTGGAAGGCTGAGGCGGAAGGACCGCTGGAGCCCAGCAGGTCGAGGCTGCGGTGACCGGGAGCGGCCACTGCACTCCAGTCTGGGTGACAGAGTGAGACTCCAACTCAAAAAAAAAAAAAGAAAAGAAATATACAATAGGTTATTATTTACCACAGTCACTCTACTGATTTATTGAACACTGATTCTTATTTTTTCTATCTAACTCTATATTTGTACCCATTAACCAACCTCTGTTCATTCCCCCAACACACACATACATGCACTCTCACACACACACTCACATACACTTATTTTTTCCAGCTTCTGATAACTATAATTTTACTTTCTAACTCCAAGAGAATAACTTTTTTAGCTCCCATGTAGGAGTGAAAATGTGCAATATTTGTTCTTCTGTGCCTGGCTTATTTCTCTTCATGTAATAACCTCCAATTTCATTCATGTTGTTGCAAATGACAGGATTGTATCCTTTTTCATGAATGAATGCTATTCCATCATACATGTACCATTTTTTAAATTCATCTGCTTGTGAGTACTTAGATTGGTTTCCTATTTTGACTAGCGTACCTGGTGCTGCAATAAATATGGGAGTGCAAATATCTCCTCGGTGTATTGCTTTTCTTTCTTTTGGATACATATCCAGTCATAGGATTTCTGGATTGTATGGTAATTCCATTTTTAGTTAGTTTTTTTTTCACTTTAAAGTTACTTTTTTCTCCTTTATTATTATTTTTTCTCTTTTAATTTGTATTTTAAAATTTAGGGATACAATTCAGGGTTAGGTATGCAAATATTCGTTGTGCACTTACCCTTGTTGATGAGGTGTATCTTCCCTTACCCAGGCAGATATCAACTACTGTCACCCCTCCACAGTTTGCTGCTACTGTCAATCTTTTCCTTATAGTATTACAGTAGTTGTTCAAGATCCACTTATGAGTGAGATCATGTGATACGCAGCTCTTTGTTTCTGTGAGAGATCACTCAGTATTATAAACTCTAATTCCATCCAGGTTGCCGCAAAGTTCATGATTTTGTTCTTCTTTATGCCTGCATAATATTCCTTTGTGTATGTACCACATGTTTTAATCCAGTCCTCTTTTGATGAACAACACGG
>NW_007172401.1:0-4972 GCF_000164805.1 Carlito syrichta | reverse complement strand
AAATTTAATTATTACACTGATGCTATTACCATATAATAGAATAATGTATTTGACTCATTTGCAATCTTATTAGAAATTAAAACATTTAGAGAATAAAGTATTGAGTGTGATTTTATTTTCGATACATCTCCATAACTCTGTATTTAAAACCATCATTATCATTATCGCATGTTACCAAGCATTTGTTTAAATGGCTTGCCTACAGAGGGTAGAACTCAAGGACAGGAAATGGATGTGTAGGGACTGTCTAAAAACTGACATTCCAGTGGAGGGTGGCAAAAAGTAAGAAAACGGATTCTGTTCTCTAGCCATGTAGAGACACAGGCAATAAATTTAGTACTTTGGTATCTGTTAACATTTATTCTACATTAGTTAAATAAACTCCCCAAATAACCTTGCTATCTTAAACTTTTCAAAATAGTACATTTAAAATGAAAATCAAGCTTATTAAGATTTTTGTTCTCTTTAACTTAATCACTTGCCCATGAACTTGGTGTAAATGTCCTTCTTCTCTAGGGATAGATATCTTTAGAAACCAAAGGAGCATACACACATATGCACACAGAGAGATAGATGATTGATAGAATAGATAGATAGATAGATCATAGATAGATAAATAGATAGATAGATAGATGATAGACAGATTTTACTGAATTTATTATAGGAATTATTACCTTCATTAGTAAGATGCTATAATACCATGTAAATCAACTATTTATAGAGTTCTTGTGAAATGGTAGCACTTTGATGCTATTCTTATCAGGAGTAGATAGTTCATTAAAATATCAAGCATTTGAAAACAGGGCAGAATGTTTGCTCAGTGAAGGATTTCCTAAAATGTACTCTAAGGAATGCTTGTTATAAGGGTTGCTTGGGTGTGTTTTCTAAAAACCCACAGGTTAAATTTATTTGGGGAATGCTGAGTTTAAAAAAATGACTTCTCTTTGCAGGACTTCTTGGGTTATTTAATATGCTAGTATGCATTGCAAAGTCTAAAGAAACTTCTATGACACACTTTATTTTAACCTGTATACTAAATTTTTTAACCAGAGAGAAGCTCTAGGGACTGAACTTCTATAGAAATTATTCTGGATCACACTGGCATCATGGTTAAACACCAAAATTCTGGAATTACACAATCTGTCAAATCATTTTACCTCTGAGACCCGATCTTATCTGTGCAACAGGAATGATAATTTGCTATATAATGAGAGTATTAGAGATTGCTTGTTCACGTAAAGGATATAACTTACTATAAGCACTACAATTGCTTGCTTATTAAAACTGTCTTAATTGGTGAAGTAGCTTCACAAATGTAGCCAGTATTCCTCAGCAGAATGTAACAAACCTAGAAACACTGAGCAGTGTGTCACCAAAGACAATTGTGATATAATAGAAAAATAGATCTATTTTAGATTAAAATATAAATTTTGCTTTGGTTCATGATTTACAATTTTGATACATTATAGATATGTGTATATTTGGGATGCATGTGATTTATTTATATAACATGTAATAATAAAATCAGGGTAATTGGAATATTCATTACCTTAAACATTCATATTTTCTTTATGCTGGAAGCATTTACTTTGTTCTCTACTAGTTATTAGAAATATGCAATAGGCTGTGCTTGGTGTCTTAGCCTGTAATTCCGTGCCTTTGGGAGACTGAGGTGAGTGGATTGCCTGAGCCCATGGGTTCGCAACCCGCCTGGGCAGGCAAGACCTCATCTCTACAATAAATCAAAAAATTAGCCAGGTGTGGTAGCACGCGCCTGTAGTTCCAGCTACTTGGAAGGCTGAGGCGGAAGGACCGCCGGAGCCCAGCAGGTCGAGGCTGTGGTGACCGGGAGCGGCCACTGCACTTCAGTCTGGGCAACAGAGTGAGACTCCAACTCAAAAAAAAAAAAAGAAAAGAAATATACAATAGGTTATTATTTACCACAGTCACTCTACTGATTTATTGAACACTGATTCTTATTTTTTCTATCTAACTCTATATTTGTACCCATTAACCAACCTCTGTTCATTCCCCCAACACACACATACATGCACTCTCACACACACACTCACATACACTTATTTTTTCCAGCTTCTGATAACTATAATTTTACTTTCTAACTCCAAGAGAATAACTTTTTTAGCTCCCATGTAGGAGTGAAAATATGCAATATTTGTTCTTCTGTGCCTGGCTTATTTCTTTTCATGTAATAATCTCCAATTTCATTCATGTTGTTGCAAATGACAGGATTGTATCCTTTTTCATGAATGAATGCTATTCCATCATACATGTACCATTTTTTAAATTCATCTGCTGGTGAGTACTTAGATTGGTTTCCTATTTTGACTAGCGTACCTGGTGCTGCAATAAATATGGGAGTGCAAATATCTCCTCGGTGTATTGCTTTTCTTTCTTTTGGATACATATCCAGTCATAGGATTTCTGGATTGTATGGTAATTCCATTTTTAGTTAGTTTTTTTTTCACTTTAAAGTTACTTTTTTCTCCTTTATTATTATTTTTTCTCTTTTAATTTGTATTTTAAAATTTAGGGATACAATTCAGGGTTAGGTATGCAAATATTCGTTGTGCACTTACCCTTGTTGATGAGGTGTATCTTCCCTTACCCAGGCAGATATCAACTACTGTCACCCCTCCACAGTTTGCTGCTACTGTCAATCTTTTCCTTATAGTATTACAGTAGTTGTTCTAGGTCCACTTATGAGTGAGATCATGTGATACTCAGCTTTGTTTCTGTGAGAGATCACTCAGTATTATAAACTCTAATTCCATTCAGGTTGCCACAAAGTTCATGATTTTGTTCTTCTTTATGCTTGCATAATATTCCTTTGTGTATGTACTACATGTTTTAATCCAGTCCTCTTTTGATGAACAACACGGTTGGTTCTATGTTCTTGCTATTGTGAACAATTTGCGATAAGCATATGTGTGCAGGGTATCTTTTTCATAGAGTGATTTGGATCTGCTGGGTATATTCCCCAGTAAGGGGGATTGTGGGGTCACATGGAAGGTCGATTTTTAGAACTTTTAGTAATCACCACACTGATTTCCACCGAGGATGTACCAGTTTACATTCCCACCAACAGTGTAGAAGTGTTCCCTTTTTGCCACATCCTCTTCAGCATCTATAATTTTTTGAATTATTATTGATGGCCATTCTGACTGGAGTTAGGTGGTATCTCAGTGTACTTTTAACTTGCATCACGATGAATAGTGAGACTGAACATTGTTTCATGTATCTGTTAGCTGCTTGTACATCTTCCTTGGAAAAAGGTCTATTCATATCTTTTGCCCACTGTTTTGGGGCTGTTTTTTGCTTTTTTTATCAGTACTTTTTATTTTGATATTGTGGGTATACAAATATGCTTTGTTCAGGCACCCTTGTTGATAAGGGGTGTTTCCTCCTCCCCAGGCAGATATTACTACCATTATTCCCACCTTCCTTCCCCTCCCCCACAAAGTTTCCCACCACTGTCAGTCCTTTTCTTAAAATATCACGATGGATTTTTCAAGATCCACTATATGAGTGAGAACATGTGATACTCAGATCTTTGTTTCTGTGAGAGGTCACTCAGTATTATAGACTCTAGTTCCATCCAGGTTACTGCGAAATTCATGATTTTGTTCTTTTTTATGGCTGCATAGTATTCCATTGTGTTTATGTACCACGTTTTTTTAATCCAATCCTCTTTTGATGGACAGCATGATGATTCCAGGTTCTTGCTATTATGAACAATACTGCAATAAACATATGTGCGCAGGTATCTTTTTCATAGAGTCATTTGAGTTTTTCAGGGTATATTCCCAGTAGGGGGATTGCAGGGTCATACGGGAGGTCGATATTTAGAGCTTTTAGGAATCGCCACACTGTTTTCCACAAAGGTTGCACTAGTTTGCACTCACACCAACAGTGTAGGAGTGTTCCCTTTTTATCACACCCTCTCCAGCAACCATTATTTTTTGAGTTATTGATAATTGCCATTCTGACTGGAGTTAGGTGGTATCTCAGTGTAGTTTTGATTTGTATCTCCTTGATGTTTACTGAGGTTGAACATTTCTTCATGTGTCTATTGGCTGATCGGATGTCTTCCTTTGAGAAGTGTCTGTTCATATCTTTTGCCCACTTTATAATGGGGTTGTTTGTTTTTTTCTTTTCAGCACATTTGAGTTCCTTGTAAATTCAAGATACTAAGCCTTTGTCAGACTTGGAGTTGGCAAATACTTTTTCCCAGTCTGTGGGCTGTCTCCCTGCTCTCTTGATGGTTTCTTTGGCTTTGCAGAAGCTTGTCAGCTTAATGAGGTCCCACTTGTCTATCTTATCTCTTATGGCCTGTAGGTTTCAGGTTTTGTTCAGTAATTGGATGCCAGTTTCAATTTCCATAAAGGTATGTCCTGCATTTTCTAAGGTTCTCATGGTTTGAGGTTTTACATTTATGTCTCTAATCCATTTAGAGTTAACTTTTGTGCATGGGGATAGATAGGGGTCTTGTTTGAGTTTTCTGCATGTGGTCAGCCAGTTTCCCCAGCACCATTTACTGAATACATTCTCCTCTCCCCAGTGGTAGGTGGTGCAGGCTTTGTCGAAGATGAGTTGGTTGAGAAATTGAGGTTTTGCTTCTGGAATCTCAATTCTATTCCATTGATCTATATGCCTGTTCCTATACCAATACCAAGTTGTTTTGATTATTGTAGCTTTAGAGTAAAGTTTGAAGTCTGGTAACGTGTTCCCACCTGCTTTTTTTTTTTTTTTTTTTTTTTTGCTGAGGACTGCTCTGGCTATTCTTGGTCATGTGTGTTTCCATGTGAATTCCTGTGTTGTGTTTTCTAGGTCTGAGAAGAATGTTGCTGGCAATTTGATGGGTATTGCATTAAATCTGTAGATTGCCTTAGGTAGGGTTGACATGTTCACAATGATGATTCTTCCAATCCATGAACATGGGATATTTTTCCAC
>NW_007172400.1:0-2614 GCF_000164805.1 Carlito syrichta | reverse complement strand
TTAAACTTTTCAAAATAGTACATTTAAAATGAAAATCAAGCTTATTAAGATTTTTGTTCTCTTTAACTTAATCACTTGCCCATGAACTTGGTGTAAATGTCCTTCTTCTCTAGGGATAGATATCTTTAGAAACCAAAGGAGCATACACACATTTGCACACAGAGAGATAGATGATTGATAGATTAGATAGATAGATAGATCATAGATAGATAAATAGATAGATAGATAGATGATAGACAGATTTTACTGAATTTATTATAGGAATTATTACCTTCATTAGTAAGATGCTATAATGCCATGTAAATCAACTATTTATAGAGTTCTTGTGAAATGGTAGCACTTTGATGCTATTCTTATCAGGAGTAGATAGTTCATTAAAATATCAAGCATTTGAAAACAGGGCAGAATGTTTGCTCAGTGAAGGATTTCCTAAAATGTACTCTAAGGAATGCTTGTTATAAGGGTTGCTTGGGTGTGTTTTCTAAAAACCCACAGGTTAAATTTATTTGGGGAATGCTGAGTTTAAAAAAATGACTTCTCTTTGCAGGACTTCTTGGGTTATTTAATATGCTAGTATGCATTGCAAAGTCTAAAGAAACTTCTATGACACACTTTATTTTAACCTGTATACTAAATTTTTTAACCAGAGAGAAGCTCTAGGGACTGAACTTCTATAGAAATTATTCTGGATCACACTGGCATCATGGTTAAACACCAAAATTCTGGAATTACACAATCTGTCAAATCATTTTACCTCTGAGACCCGATCTTATCTGTGCAACAGGAATGATAATTTGCTATATAATGAGAGTATTAGAGATTGCTTGTTCACGTAAAGGATATAACTTACTATAAGCACTACAATTGCTTGCTTATTAAAACTGTCTTAATTGGTGAAGTAGCTTCACAAATGTAGCCAGTATTCCTCAGCAGAATGTAACAAACCTAGAAACACTGAGCAGTGTGTCACCAAAGACAATTGTGATATAATAGAAAAATAGATCTATTTTAGATTAAAATATAAATTTTGCTTTGGTTCATGATTTACAATTTTGATACATTATAGATATGTGTATATTTGGGATGCATGTGATTTATTTATATAACATGTAATAATAAAATCAGGGTAATTGGAATATTCATTACCTTAAACATTCATATTTTCTTTATGCTGGAAGCATTTACTTTGTTCTCTACTAGTTATTAGAAATATGCAATAGGCTGTGCTTGGTGTCTTAGCCTGTAATTCCGTGCCTTTGGGAGACTGAGGTGAGTGGATTGCCTGAGCCCATGGGTTCGCAACCCGCCTGGGCAGGCAAGACCTCATCTCTACAATAAATCAAAAAATTAGCCAGGTGTGGTAGCACGCGCCTGTAGTTCCAGCTACTTGGAAGGCTGAGGCGGAAGGACCGCCGGAGCCCAGCAGGTCGAGGCTGTGGTGACCGGGAGCGGCCACTGCACTTCAGTCTGGGCAACAGAGTGAGACTCCAACTCAAAAAAAAAAAAAGAAAAGAAATATACAATAGGTTATTATTTACCACAGTCACTCTACTGATTTATTGAACACTGATTCTTATTTTTTCTATCTAACTCTATATTTGTACCCATTAACCAACCTCTGTTCATTCCCCCAACACACACATACATGCACTCTCACACACACACTCACATACACTTATTTTTTCCAGCTTCTGATAACTATAATTTTACTTTCTAACTCCAAGAGAATAACTTTTTTAGCTCCCATGTAGGAGTGAAAATATGCAATATTTGTTCTTCTGTGCCTGGCTTATTTCTCTTCATGTAATAATCTCCAATTTCATTCATGTTGTTGCAAATGACAGGATTGTATCCTTTTTCATGAATGAATGCTATTCCATCATACATGTACCATTTTTTAAATTCATCTGCTGGTGAGCACTTAGATTGGTTTCCTATTTTGACTAGCGTACCTGGTGCTGCAATAAATATGGGAGTGCAAATATCTCCTCGGTGTATTGCTTTTCTTTCTTTTGGATACATATCCAGTCATAGGATTTCTGGATTGTATGGTAATTCCATTTTTTAGTTAGTTTTTTTTTCACTTTAAAGTTACTTTTTTCTTCTTTATTATTATTTTTCCTCTTTTAATTTGTATTTTTAAAATTTAGGGATACAATTCAGGGTTAGGTATGCAAATATTCGTTGTGCACTTACCATTGTTGATGAGGTGTATCTTCCCTTACCCAGGCAGATATCAACTACTGTCACCCCTCCACAGTTTGCTGCTACTGTCAATCTTTTCCTTATAGTATTACAGTAGTTGTTCAAGGTCCACTTATGAGTGAGATCATGTGATACTCAGCTCTTTGTTTCTGTGAGAGATCACTCAGTATTATAAACTCTAATTCCATCCAGGTTGCCACAAAGTTCATGATTTTGTTCTTCTTTATGCCTGCATAATATTCCTTTGTGTATGTACCACGTGTTTTAATCCAGTCCTCTTTTGATGAACTACATGGTTGGTTCTATGTTCTTGCTATTGTGAACAATTTGCGATAAACATATGTGTGCAGGTATCTTTTTTCATAGAGTGATTTGGATTCTTCTGGGTATATTCCCAGTAGGGGGATTG
>NW_007172399.1:0-322 GCF_000164805.1 Carlito syrichta | reverse complement strand
TTTTCATATTAAAATACAGATACATAAACCCCTACAAAATCCTTAAAAAGCCCTTATAAAGGTTTATAAAACAAACTTAATATTAAGAACCAAACTTACCTGAGCCATGTTCATTTTGTGCTGCTCCTGGAAGAGAGTAGAGGCCTGTGAAGGTTCACCTGGAGAGGAGGAAAGAACAACGGGGTCATGAGACTTGGCCTGCCTTATAGTTCCTTTAGAGGAGTTCTCAATTATGACAATTACAATGGTTTTACTGGTATGTAATCCCATCATGATCGAGACGTGTCTGCATTCACCTGCCTAAAATTCTCTTCACACCCAA
>NW_007172398.1:0-584 GCF_000164805.1 Carlito syrichta | reverse complement strand
ACCCTTAAAGACATCCTCACTAAACTATCCCTCGAACTACATCAAAACTGGGTCACCCTCCTTCCTTTGGCCCTCTTCCACTTACGAATTCTCCCAAAAAAACTGTCCCAACTCTCACCTTTTGAAGTAATGTATGGCCGTCCTGCACTGCCTCCAGGAGTCCCTGCCTCAACCCCTCTGACACCCACTCATATGCTTTGCCCCCTCTTGTCTTTCATTCGTTCCCACATTTGGGAATATCAAAATCTCCTCTTACCTGTTTCACCCAGTGGTCAAATCCCACCTCCTTTCCTTCCTGGACAGTGGGTCTATCTCTCTGACCCAGAAACAAAGTCTCTTTTAAACCCAAAGTGGTCTGAAGCTCTTCAGGTAATTTTATCGACTCCCACGGCCGCAAAACTCATCACGGGCCGTCATCAGGTCACCCCATGGATTCACATCTCCCACTTAAAACCTACTGCCCCTCCTTCCTCACGTCTCACCCATAATATTTGTCCACCCACCTACAGGTATACCTGCTCCAAGGTTCCAGACCAACCACTTAAGCTTCGCCTGTCTCAACTCACCACTCATCCCAACCCAAA
>NW_007172397.1:0-1449 GCF_000164805.1 Carlito syrichta | reverse complement strand
TTAAGTCAGCTAGTTTTGTCAGCTGTCTAGCCAGCTGGTTAGGTAGGTAGCTAGTTAGATTAGTCAGCTTGCTAGCCAGCAGGCTAGTTGTTTAGGTCAGTCAGCTGGCTAGCCTGCTGGCAAGGTAGGTAGCTAGCTAGTTAAGTGAGCTGGCTAGCCATCTTTCTAGCTTATGTCAGCTAGGTAAGTCAGTTGGCTAGTCAGCTTGCTAGATAGGCAGCCAGCTACTTAATTCAGTTGGCTAGCCAGCTGACTAGCTAGTTAAGTCAGCTGGATGCCAGCTGACTAGCTAGTTAAGTCAGTTTGGTAAGTCAGTTGTCTATCCAGCTGGTTGTTTAGTAAAAAAGCTAGTAAACTCAGATGTTTATCCATCAGGTTAGCAAGCAGTTCAGTTATTTAAGTCAGCTAGTTAAGTCAGCTCGCTAGACAACTGGCTAGCTAGGTAACGAGTTTCTTATGTCAGTTGGCTTGCCAGCTGACTAGCTAATTAAGTCAGCTAGTTAATTATGCTGACCAGCAAGCTAGCTAGCTAGGTAGAGAGCTAGTTAAGTCAGCTGGGTAGTTTTCTGGCTAACTAATTAAGTCAGGTAGTTGTGCCAGCTTGCTAGCTGGTTAAGTCAACTAGTTAATCAGTTGCATAGCCAGCTGGATAGCTAGATACAAAGCATGTTAATTCCACTCCCCAACTAACCAGCCAGCTGACTTAACTAGCTAGCTGCCTAGCCAGCCAACTGGGAAGATAACAGAATTATCTAACTGTCTTAACTAGCTAGCAAGCTGGCTAGCTCACTGACCTAACTAGCATACCATCTAGTCAGCCAGCTGGCTAACCATCTGACTTAACTAGTTGACTTAATCAGGTTGCCAGCTGTCTAGCAGGTTGACGTAACTGCCTAGCTACCTAGCTAGTCAGCTGCATAGCCAGCCGAATTGACTAGTTAGCTACCTACATAGACTGCTGTCGTGCCAGCTGACTAAACTGGCTAGCTATCTAGTTATCCATCTTGTTAGTGTGCTGACTTAACAAGTTTACTTATCTAGCTAGCTCACTGGCTAGCCAGTGGACTTAATTATCTAGCTACACAGCTAGACAGCTGGCTAGCCAGCTGAGTTATATCGCTGACATATCTAGCTAGCAAGCTGACTTAACTAGCTGAGTTAACCAGCTAGTTACCCAGCTAGCCAGCAGGCTTAACTACCTGCTCAACTAGCTAGCTCCCTAGCTAGCTATCTAGCTAGTCAACTGACAACTAGCTGATTTAACTAGATAGCTAGCTGACATCACTACCTGACTTATATAGCTAGCTTCCTAGCTAGCCAGCTAATTTAGCTAGCTAAAATAACTAGCTAGCCAGAGGAATAGCCATCTGACTTGACTAGCATTTTTAACTAGCTAACCAGCTGGTTAGCCAACTTGACTTTATGACCTGTCTTACCTAGCTAGCCAGC
>NW_007172396.1:0-665 GCF_000164805.1 Carlito syrichta | reverse complement strand
TAGCTGGTTAGCTAGCTGACTTAGCTAACTGACTGAACTAGTTTTCTAATGAGATAGCTATCTGACTTAACAAGTTGGTTAATGAGTTAACTAACTGTTTTAGCTAGTTGGCAAATGAGATAAGTAGCTGAATTAACTAGTTGGTTAACGAGTTACCTGGGTCGCTTAACTTGTTGGCTGACAAGTCGTCTGACTGACAACTTGGCCGACTTATTTGCTAGCATAAAAATTTGGCTGAATAGTTGACTGAATATTTAACTGGGTTAACTAGTTGACTGACGAGTTGTCCCACTAGTTAGCTCGGTTAACTAGTTGCCTGACTAATTTTGCTGACCTGACTAGTCATTCGGTTAGTTGAACGGTTAGTTAGCTGACCTAATTGTCGGCCGACTAGTTAGCTGACCTAAATTATCGACTGACAAGTTGGCCCACTAGTCAGCATATTGGTTAGCTAACTTAATTAGTTGGACGGCTATTAGGCTGACTGGTAAGCTGACTAAACTAGTCAGCTGCTGAGTGAGCCGACAGGTTAGCTGACTTAACTAGTCAACAGGAGAGTGAGCCGACAGGGCAGCTGAATTAACTAGTTCAATGGTGAGTGAACCGATTGGTCAGCTGGCTTAACTAGTCAGCAGTAGGTGAGGCAAATGGTCAGCTGACTTAAC
>NW_007172395.1:0-348 GCF_000164805.1 Carlito syrichta | reverse complement strand
CTTAGCAATCATGACTCTCAAAAACAATGTCCTTAAAACAGTAGCCTTAGAAACAGTTACCCTTATAGACAATAGCCTTTGATAACAAATGCTGTTAGCATAAACCCCTTCAGCAATGATGCTCTTAGCCTCCATTTCTTCAGGAACACTCTCCTTAGATAAAATGTCTTCACCACAATGCCTTTAGCAAGAATATATTGAGCCTTAACACCTTTAGAAATGCTGTTCTCAGCAACACTGTCCCTTCACAACCAAGTTCTGAAAGACTCACTTGGAAACAATGCCTTAGGCAACCCCCTCGGGTCCCCTCCCAAGGTGGGAGCTTTTCTGTCCTCTCAATGAATCCTG
>NW_007172394.1:0-1416 GCF_000164805.1 Carlito syrichta | reverse complement strand
TCCCATCCTCTTACTTTGAGTCTGTGTATGTCCTTTCTAGTGAGATGGGTCTCTTGAAGGCAGTATATTGTTGCCTGGTGGTATTTTATCCATTTTGTCATTCTATGTCTTTTCAGTGGTGCGTTTAGTCCATTCACATTCAGACTAATTATTGAAATGTGAGAGTTCGTCCCTATCATGGAGTTCTTATTGAGTTGTTGTTCTTCCACTTGGTTTTTCCTTTTTATTTTTTTGTCTTTCTTTTGGTTTTGGGGTTGGTTCGTGTATATTTTATTCTTTTCCCTGTACTCCTGTGAAGAACGTTGTTCTTTTTTCCTTTTCTTCTGTGTTTAGTACTTTCTTAAGTGTTTCATGTAGAGATGGTTTGGTGGCAGCATAAGTTCTTAGGGATTGGATATCTGGGAAAGATTTTAATTCTCCCTCACTGATGAAGCTTAGCTTGGCTGGGTAGGTTATTCTTGGTTCAAATTGTTTATCTTTTAGGACTTTGAAGATAGGGCTCCAAGCTCTCCTAGCCTGCAGGGTTTCTGCAGATAAATCTGCTGCTATTCTGATTGGTCTTCCATGGTGGGTGATCTGGCCTTTTTCTCTTGCTGCCTTTAGGATTTTTTCTTTTGTGCCTACTTTATTTAGGCGAATTATTATGTGTCTAGGAGTTGGTCTTCTCATTTGTTGTCTTGCAAGGGTTCTCTGAATCTCTTGTGTTTGAATTTTTGCATTGCTGATTAGATAAGGGAAGTTTTCTTGAATGATCTCATGAAAAGTTTGTTCCAATGTGGTCTCTGTTTCTCTTTCTGCCTCAGGGAGTTCGATTATTCTTAGGTTAGCCCTCTTGAGGTAGTCACTTATCTCTTGAAGGTTTTGTTCTGTCTTTTTGAGTTTATTTTCTGTGTTTTTAAGAATTTGGGTTATTTCTATATTTTGGTCCTCAAGCTCTGAGATTCTTTCTTCTGCTTGGGTAATTCTGCTTTCCATGCTTATAATTTGTTATTTATTTCATTCACAGTATTATTTATTACTGTTATCTCAGATATCAGCTCCTTCCTAGTTTCTTCTTGTGTCTCCTCAATTCTTTTTAATCTCTCCATTATTGTTTTGATATCTACATTTGCAGTTTGAGACCCTTCATTCTGGGGGATTTTCATTGTTTGTATTCCAAAGTCAGTTTTCTCAGTGTCTGCTCTCCCAGGCATCTGGGAGAGACCCATACTCTTCTTTTGGTTTTTCTTCATTTCTGTAGATTTTTCTCCCTCTCCCCCTTTCCCTCCCCCTCTTCAATTCTGTTTTTGAGGAAAGGTGGGGTTGCTTTTATTTCTCTTCTGCAATGACCTGTTCTTCCTTGAGGGTCTTCTGGCTTTGTTCACTTTTCCCTCTGCTTTACAGTCTGTCTATTCAGCAGTATGCAGTCTTGGTCCA
>NW_007172393.1:0-353 GCF_000164805.1 Carlito syrichta | reverse complement strand
AGCTGACTTAACTATCTAATGTAACCACCTAGCCAGCTGGCTAGAAAGCAGACTTAACTAACTGACTTAACCAGAGATCTGGCGCTCTAGCCACTGACTTAACTAGAAGACTTAACTAGCTTGCCAATTGGCTAACCAACTGACTTGACTAGCTGATTTAACCAAGTGACCACCTGGCTAGCCAGCTGTATTAACTAGCTAGCTACCTAGTTAGCCAGTTGGCTAACCACTTAACTTACTGACAAAACCAGCTAGCCAGCAGACTAGGCAGCTGACTCAACTTGCTGACTTAACTAGATAGCCAGCTGACTAGCCAACTGATTTAACTAGGTGACTTTCCTATTAAACAGCTG
>NW_007172392.1:0-409 GCF_000164805.1 Carlito syrichta | reverse complement strand
TTGGTTAGACTGCTCACTTGCTAGTCAAAAAGCTAGTAAATTCAGATGTCTAGACAGCTGCTAGTTGATATTTCAGCTAGTTAAGTCAGCTGGCTAGCTTGGTAGCTAGCCAGGTAAGTGAGCTATTTATGTCAGCTGGCTAGCTGGTTAAGTCAGCTAGTTAAGTCGGCTAGCTAGCTAGATAGCTAGCTAGGTCGCTAGCTAGTTATTTCAGATGACTAAGTCAACTGGCTATTTAGGAAACTTGCTAGTTTAGTCAGCTACTTAAGTGAGCTGGTTAGGGAGTTAATCAGCTTGTTAAGTCAGCTGGCTAGCCCACAGCCTAGCTGGGTAGCTACCTAGTTAAGTCAGTTGGCTAGCCAGCTGGTTAGCTAGGTAGCTAGGTTGTTAAGTAAGCTGGCAAGTCAGC
>NW_007172391.1:0-412 GCF_000164805.1 Carlito syrichta | reverse complement strand
CCTGCCTGTCATTAACGAGAGGCTTTAACGGTGGTCACCTGGCACGTCTGACCTGAACCTCCAGCCACGAGCCGCTGACGGCCTGCCTCCACCCTCCACACTGGTGCCCCATGACAAGGATTCGTTTAAATTCAAGGAATAGACAGTCCCAAGTTAAGGTGGCCATTGGACACAGAGGGATCCAGACGGTCTGGCAACACCATGCCAAGCCCAGGTTCCAGTCACCCTGTCTGCCACCTCTGGGTGGGGGGAGGGCCCCTTTCTCTCCCTATCCCTACATCATCCCTCGCCCATGCAGACCTTTCCCTAGGGAGCTGAGGACACCCATTATGATGCACATGGGAGGCATCTTTTTGGTTGCTGAAGTCTCAGTCAGTGGGCTGGGGCACGGCGGCATGATCGTGGCTACTGG
>NW_007172390.1:0-2551 GCF_000164805.1 Carlito syrichta | reverse complement strand
GCTAGCTAGCAAGGCAGCTTGCTATTTAAGTCAGCTTGTTAGCTAGGCAGCTATCTAGTTAGCTAACTATTTAAGCCAGCTGGCTAACTAGATAGCTAGCTAATTAGCTAACTAATTAAGTCAGCTGGTTAGCTAGGTAGTTGCTAGTTAAATAAGTTGGCTAGCCAGTTTGCTAGCTGGTTAATTCAACTAGTTAAGATTGCTGGCTAGCGAACTGTCTAGGTGGGTAGCTAGCTAGTTAAGTCAGCTAGATAGCTACCTGGATAGCTAGTGATGCCAGCGAGTTAAATCAGCTGGCTAGCCAACTGGCTAACTGCTTTAGTCAGCTAGTTTAGTCAGTTGTCTAGCCAGCTGGCTAGGTAGGTAGCTAGCTACATATTTCAGCTTGCTAGCCAGTAGGATAGTTTTAGAAGTCAGCTAGTTAAGTCAGCTGGCTATCCAACTGACTGGCTAGCTACCTAAGCTGTTAAGTCAACCTGCTAGCCTGCAGGCTAGCTAGTTAAGTCACATAGTTTAGTCAGCTGACTAGACAGCTGGCTACCTACGTAGCTTGATAGTTAAGTCAACTGTCTAATCCGCTGGCTAGCTAGTTAAGTCACCTAGGTAATTCAGCTGGCTAACCAGCTGGCTTACTAGGTAGCTTGCTAACTAAGTCAGCTGACTAGATTGCTGGCTAGTTAGTTAAGTCACCTAGTTTAGTTAGCTGGCTAGCCAGATCATTAGGTATATAATAAGCTAGTTAATTAACCTGACTAGCAAGCAGGCCAGCTATTTAAGTCAACTAGTTAAGTCAGCCGGCTCTACAGCTGAATAGCTAGATATCGAGCTGCTTAAGTAAGTTTGTAGCCAGCGGGCAAACTAATTAAGTCAGCTAGGAAAGTCAGCTGGCTAGCCAGCTATCTAGCTAGGTAGAGAGCTAGTTAAGACAGCTGGCTAGCCAGCTGGCAAACAGGTTAAGTCAACTAGTTATGTCAGCTGTCTTGACAGCTGGGGAGCTAGGTAACAAGCTAGTTAAGTCAGCTGGCTAGCCAGCTGGCTAGCTATTTAAATCAGCTAGTTAATTCAGGAGGCTTCCCAGCTGTCTAGCTTGGTAGTTAACTGGTTAAGTCAGTTGGCTAGCCAGCTGGCTCTTTGGATAAGTCAGCTAGTTAATTCAGCTGGCCAGGAAGCTGACTTGCTAGTTAAGACAGCAAGTTAAGTCACCGTGCCAGCCCGCTGGTCAGCTAGAGAAGTCAGTTAGTTAAGTCAGCTGGCCAGCCAGCTGACTAGCTAGGTAGCTAACTAGTTAAGTCAACTAGTTAAGTCAACAGTTTTGCTAGGTATCTAGCTAGTTAAGTCAGTTAATTTAGTCAGCTGGCTACCCAGGTACCTAGTAGGGTACCTATCTAGATAAATCAGCTGGCTAGCATGATGGCTACCTAGTAAAGTCACGTAGCTAAGTCAGCTCACTGGCCAGCAGGTTAGCTAGGTAGTTAGGTAGTTAAATCAGTTGTCAAGCCAGAGGTCTATGTAGGTATGTAGCTAGTTAAGTGTGCTGGCAAGCCATCAGCCTATCTAGTTATGTCAGCTATATAGTCAGCTGGCTATCAAGCTTTCTAGCTATGTAGGTAGCTAGGTAAGTCTTCTAGCTAGCCAGTTGGCTGCTTAGTTAAGTCAGCTAGTTAAGTCAGCTGACAAGGTTGCTGGCTATCTAGGTAGCTAGGCAATTAAGTCAGCTGTCTAGACAGCTCTCCAGCTAGTAAAGTCAGCTAGTTTCTTCATCTGACTAACCAGCTGGCTAGCTAGTTAAGCCAGATGGCTACCCGTGTAGACAACCAGTTAACTGGCTAGTTAAGTCAGCTGGATGGCCCGCTATCCTGCCTGTTGCTAGTCAGTTAGTTGAGACAACTAACTATCCAGCTAGCTTGTTAAGTCAGCTAGCAAGTCAGCTAATAATTCAGCTAGCTAGAGAAGTCAACTAACTAGTCAGGTTGCTAGTCCATTAGCTAGTTAAGTAAGCTAGCTAGTCAGCTAGCTAGTCAGCTAGATAATTAAGTCAGTTAGCCAGTTAACTAGCCACATAGCTAGCTAGTTAAGTCAGCAAGCTAGAAAGTTAGATAGCTTGTTTGCTAGCTAGTTCTGTCAGCTAACTAGTCAGCTAGCTAATCAACTAGCTAGTTAAGTCAGCTAGCAAATCAGCTAATTACTTAGCTAACTAGTCAGCTAGCAACTCAGCTATCTGGTCAGATAACTAGTGGGCTTGTTCTCTTTCCATCAGGTCAGCTAATTAGTCAGTTTGCTGGCCTGCAAACTGGTAAGCAAACTAGTTGGCTTGCTCGCCAGCCAACAGGTCAACTAAATTGTCAACTGGCTCACAGGTCAACAGGTCAGCTAACTACTCGGATTGCTCACTAATTAGTTAAGTCAGCTCACTGGTCAGCTTGCAAGCTTGCCAACTAGGTAAGGCAGCTCACATATAGGGTCACTCACTGGATGACTAGTTAAGCCAACTCACCAATCGGTTCATTCACTGGCTGACTAGTTAACTTTTCTGACCATTTCGGCTCACTCA
>NW_007172389.1:0-752 GCF_000164805.1 Carlito syrichta | reverse complement strand
GCTCACTAGTTAGCTAACTATTTCAGTCAGCTAATTAAGTCTGCTACATAACTATTTAGCTAACTAGGTAACAGCTTATTATTCAGTCAGCTAAATATTTAGCTATTTGATTCAGGTAGTTAAGTCAGCTAGCTAATTACTTAAGTCAGCCAATTATGTCAGCTAGCTAAGTAGTTAAGACAGCAAGCTATGTCAGCTAGTACAGACAGCATTCTAATTTAGTCAGCTGGTTAAGAAAGATAGCTAGTTAATTAGCTAACGGGTAAAGTCAGCAGGTTGAGTCAGGTAGCTAGTTAACAAATGTGTTAAGTTAGCTGGTTGAGTCAGCAGGCTAGCTAGTTAGCAAACGGCTGAGTCAGCTGTTTGAGTATGCTAGCAGCTGGTTGAGTCAGCTAGCTCATTAGCTAACGAGTTCAGTCAGATGATTAAGTCAGTTAGCTAGCATGTTAGATAATGAGTAAGCACACTAGGCAGCCATCTGGTTAAGTCAGCTTGCTGGCTAGGCAGCTAACTATTTTCAGCTTGTTAGCTAGGTACCTAGGTAGTTAGCTAACTACTTAAGTCAGCTGGCTTGCTAGGTAGCTAGCTAGTTAGCTATTTAAGTCAGCTGGCTAGCTAGGTAATTTGCTAGTTAAGTCAGCTAGTTAAGTCAGCTGGCTAGCCAGCTGGCTACCTAGGTAGTGAGCCAGTTAAGTGAGTTGTCTAGCCAGTTGGCTAGCTGGATAATTCACAGTTAAGAGAGGTAGCTAGCG
>NW_007172388.1:0-420 GCF_000164805.1 Carlito syrichta | reverse complement strand
TCTTGATTTTATCCTCCTTATCCTGAGCAATCAACAGTTCCAATTCTCCAGCCCCTCACCTCCCAGGAATCCCCTTAGAAACCCTTTCCCAGAATGCCCCAAGTAACAAATTTGAAGTTTGAGAATTTCTCTTATTTCCTCACTTGGTGTCCTTGTAATTATTATTACTTTTTTTCCTGCTGCAAACTTCACTATCTCACTTAGTGTATTGTTCTGTTGCTGCACAGCAGGCAGTCCTGTAACAGATGGCAAAACAGCACATGAAAATTTGCTCAGCATCCTTAGCATCGAAAAAATGTAAATTTAAACCATAAAGAGCTTTTCACCTGTCCGCCCCTCCCCCATCAGAACCATTCCTGTTGCACAGTGCTCACTCTATACTCTAGGTTTCTGCTGAGTTAGCATTGCCATTGTCTTCTG
>NW_007172387.1:0-3054 GCF_000164805.1 Carlito syrichta | reverse complement strand
AACCTGCATGGTAAGATAAAGAAGTAAAGTATGAGGATTAGAATGGGATATATGCACTCTCATTATCTCAGATATGTAACTGCTATGGAAGGAGAATCTTCAAAGTGTTATAATAAGAGAAAATAGATGTCTAGATGCACTAACTTTTTTAAGGTTCTTTTTTTATGTTTATATTAAACAGTACATGTAATTTTTTTTTGAGTTGGAGTGTCAAGGCCACCTCAACCTTCAACTGCTGGGCTTAGGTGAAACTTCCGCTTCAGCCTTCCAAGACACACTCCACAATGCCTGGCTAGTTTTGTGATTTATTTTACAGACGAGGTCTAACCAAGCTGCCCGGCTGGTCTCGAACCTCTGGGCTCAGGCAACCTCTCGCCTTGGCCTCCCAAAGTGCTGAGATTACAAGCTGAGCCACTGAGCCTGGCCAGTACATATAATTTTTAACAAAGAAATACTCTTTATAATAGCAAGAAAGACGTAAGGTTACTAAGATAAGTATATCAAAACCTGTGTGGATTTACTTGAAGAAAATTCTACACATTTTTGGAAGTCATTGCAGGAGTCCTAACTAAACGGAGTTGTATGCTATGTTCACAAAGAGGAGGACTCATCACTAGGCCTCAGTATGATTCTAATAAGTATCCTGGCTGGCAAAATCTTTATGTGGGCCAGGAATAGCCAGGAGAATTGTAGAGCAAAATATGGTGGGGAATTTGCTTCATCAAATATCAATATGTAAATCAACACTGATTGAGCCAATGTAGCACAGCATAAGCACAGCTGGCACAGAGCAGGTCAGAAGAGAGAGCCCACGGACAGACCCACTCATCTTCCAGTGGGTGAGTGTTTCTAATATTTGCTGCATTGTTACAATCCAGTATGACAAAGTCAAGCAGTCTAATAGGAAAATGAACAAAAGCTTTCTTGCCAAAGAGGAAACAGAGATGGTCCTTTGTAAAAATGCAAAGTTACTTAACCTCATACGTCATAAGAAAGGAAAATTAAAATCACAACAAAACACTATCCACTATTGATGGAAAAGTTTCTTTGTGCTCAATGTGGGCCAGGATGTGGCGGGGAGAGGTGATTGCATGCCGTGCAGCCATCGTGGAGATAATGTGGGGCTATCTATGTAGTAAAGTCACAGACCCTTCCTACAATCGTGAGCTACTTCACCTATCCAGTTCCACAAACGGCAGACACCTGCACATCGGGGCGCCAGGAGGCCACACAGGATATTCATGTTCTCATGGCAGCATGGCTTGTCTAACAATCAGTGGAAGATGATGGTAAAGTGAATGGACTGAGACATGTGCAGGCAGTAGGATCCCATGAGGCAGTAAAAACAAGCAAGCAAGAGTCACACATGTGAGTGGGTGTGAAACTCACGAGTCTATTTTTTGGGAGAAGAACCAAGGTATAGAAAAATGACAGAGAATGATGCCATTTATGTTCTTTAAAAAATAGTGTATCATGACCAAACTCTGTTTATTCCAGATACACGTCTTAAGTTTACATTATATATGTTTGAAACGTGCGGAATAGTATTAGATTTCATAGAGAACTGTGCGGAAAGTTGTGCAGAACTGTGTGGAAGTGGTCAACCCAAATTCAGCCTTTTGTGTGGAGCAGAAAGAGGGTGAGGGCGGGACATGCAGGAAGATTTGACTTTTGTTTAGAACTTTAGTTTCATAAGCAAGGGTGAAGAGATTATTATTTATGCCTTTTTGTATGACGTTGACAGTGCATATGTATATCTTTTTAATTTAAAACAAACAGCTGAAAGGTCATTGCTGATGCTTAGTGGGAAGGGAAGTGTGTTCTTCAGGGACAAAGTACCAAGTTCTACTGACGGCTGTGGATATCCGCATCCTTTCTCTGGCTTCATTCTCTCTCTTCATCCTTGGCTCAGAGCTCTCCCTAGCACAGAGAGACACAAAGGAGAGCCCCTCAGTGGCTCCTCCTAAAACATCTACAATATGGGGATATGGGAAAACTCTCCCCCCACCCACATAGTGTTTGGCGCATTGCTTTTCTTCCATGGCCATGGTGAGAACAGACACTAGACAGTTCGTCATTGCTACTGACCTAGTCTGCCCTTTAACCCATTAAAGAAATAAAGCCTCAATTATCTTCCATAAGTCAACCTAGCACCCTTCTCTCCTGCTTCCTCATTGGCAAGCCACATTCTCACATCTGATTTCATGCCCCCTGGGATTTCCCTTTCAGGGACTCCCACACTGTATTTGTTTTCAAGCCTAAACTACTGTCAGAATATTTCTTCTCTAGTGTGCTCCTAGGATACTTTATTTGCCACAAAATTGCTTTGAGATGGTGCGTACTCTTCCAAAGGAGGCAGAGCAGCAGCAATTATCATAATGCATAGGTCATTCAAATCCCAGCCCCAGTGAGAGTGTGGGCCCAGGTATTCCTGGGTGACTCAGTGTGTCTCTTGGGCACGTGGGTGGGGAAGGACCCATGTCTCTAGTGCCGTGCCTGTCTGCCTTCCTGCTCAGTATCCCTCTGTGTGTTCACCCCGCTGACACTTACAGATAATGTCAGGCCAGGTGCTGTGCTGACCCTGGAACCATGGAGAGGAGCAAATGCTAACTTCTGTGGTCTCTCTCTCCTGACACCAATTCTCCAACTCTGCAGGCAACAAGCTAGTCATCCTACAATCCTATTCTGATGGTGACTACCCACAGTTAGTGTCAGGTGCTGCAGGTTTAAGGACTACATCCCACAAGACTGACCCATTTCAGATGCCCAAACATTGGTCGATATGGCTACAGAATCGGTAGGGTTCCCTCCACCCCAGGTTCGAGAATTTGCTGGAACAATGCATAGAACTCAAGAAAGCATTTTACTTACATGAAGAGATGAAGAGATGAGTAGGGTAGAGAAGAGGGGACAGACAGATCCTGTAGCTCTTGTGCCTTCCCTGCATACACTGCCATTCCACACCTGGGAGTGCTTACCAACCCAGAAGCTCCCCAAGTCCTGTCGTTCTAGGAGGTTTCAATGCAATTTTCGTGACGCAGGCATGCTGATTAA
>NW_007172386.1:0-947 GCF_000164805.1 Carlito syrichta | reverse complement strand
CGTGAAGAGATGAAGAGATGAGTAGGGTAGAGAAGAGGGGACAGACAGATCCTGTAGCTCTTGTGCCTTCCCTGCATACACTGCCATTCCACACCTGGGAGTGCTTACCAACCCAGAAGCTCCCCAAGTCCTGTCGTTCTGGAGGTTTTAATGGAATTTTTGTGAAGCAGGCATGCTGATTAAATTACTGGCCAACTCAATCTCCAGCCCCTCTTCACTCCCTGAGATGAGATGAGGCTGAAATTTCCAACCTCGAATCATGCTTTGGAAGTCATGCAGTAGACCCCAGTCACTGGTCATCTTATTAGCACACAAAAGACACTCATCACTGGGACATCCCAAGGGTTTTAGGAACTGGACATCCCAAGGGTGCCAGGAACCAGGAACAAGGACCACATTTTTTTTTTTTAGTAGAACCCTCCCCCTCTACCACCGCCATCCCTGGGTGCTTGGAGCTCTGGAGACAATGCCGTGCTAGAGTGAGGTGGGGTGGTGGGAGCAGAGAAAATGCACAGCTGTGTTCAGGGGGGCACTGGAAGCAGGTGCCTGAGCTGGACCAGGGGAGGAGGGGGATGATGTGATCCAACCCAAGGTGCTTGGTAATTTGCCCTACCTTTTGTTCTCTCAAATCAGGGTGAAAAACAGAACGGACTTAACAGGAGCCTTCAAACTAGACCCCGTTTACCTGAAGCATAGCCATCAGGACTCAGGTAAGCTGGCAGGCTTGCTTCTTGCAGTCTGTTTCTGGCCTTGTTTTCATCAGAGCTGCACTGAAAGTGCCTGGGAGCCAAAAGATGGCTCTCCATGTGAAAGGAGACTCCCCCAGTGGTGAATGGGGCATTCCCAGACTTGTCCTCACAACCCCCCTCCTGGAGGGTTAAGAGGCCTTGGGTTCCCTGGGTAGATGGGGGGCAGGGCAGTTTGCCTCTGGGATCTCTGGGAACCTG
>NW_007172385.1:0-568 GCF_000164805.1 Carlito syrichta | reverse complement strand
GCTAGCCAGCAGCCTAACCAGCTGATTTAACTAGCTGACTAGCCAGCTGACTAGCCAGCAGACTTAACTAGCTATCTACCTAGCTAGACAGCTGGATAGCCAGTTGATTTATCTAGCTCACATAAATAGATAGCCTAAAGGCTAGCCAGCTGACTTAAGTACCTACCTACCTACATAGCCTGCTGGCTTGTCAGTTGAGTTAACTACTTAACTACCTAGCTAAACTGCTGACCAGAGAACTAACATAACTATTTGATTAAACTAGCTAGCCAGCTGGCTAGCAAGGTGACTTAACTAGTTAGCTACCCTGATAGACAGCTGGCTAGCCAGCTGGCTTAACTAACACTTAATTAGCTAGACATCTGACTTAGCTGACAACTAACTAGCTACCTAGGTAGCCAGCTGGCTGGCCAGCTGACTTAACTAGCTCACTTAATATGCTAGCCAGCTGGCTAGCCAGCTTCTTAACTAGTTGACTTTACCTACACAGTTGGGTGGCCAGCTGAAGTAATTAGCTGATTTAACGAGCTAGCCAGCTGGCTAGCCAGCTGATTTAACTAGCTAGCTT
>NW_007172384.1:0-685 GCF_000164805.1 Carlito syrichta | reverse complement strand
CAGGCAAGGGAGCCGACTAGTTAGCTGACCTGATGGAAAGCGAACGAGCCCACTAATTAGGTGACCAGCTAGCTGAGTTGCTAGTGAACTAGATATCTAAGTAACTAGCTTATTTGCTAGCTGACAACTAGCTAGCTGACTTGCTAGCTCGTTATCTAGCTGACATAACTAGCTACCAAACAAGCTATCTAGCTGTCTAGCCAGCTGTCTTAATTAGCTACCTATCTGGCTAGATAGCTGGCTAGCAGATTTAACTAGCTTGCTGACTTAACTAGCTAGCTGACGAGCTAGCAGACAGGCTAGCTAATTTAACTAGCTAGTTGGCTAACTAGCTGACATAACTAACTGAGGAGGTAGTTGGCTGGCTAGCTGGCTAGGCAGCTGACTTAATTAGCTGGCTACCTGGTTGGCTAGATGACTAGCCAGCTGGTTTAACTAGCTAGCTACCTGGATGACTGGCTAGGCAGCCAGTTAGCCAACTAGCAGGCTGGCCAGTTGGCTAGTCAGCAAGTTTGAATAGCCAGCGGTTGGCTGGAGGTTGGATAGCCAGCTGGCTTAACCAGGCAGCCACCCTGCTGGTCAGTGGGCTAGCCAGCTGGTTTAACTAGCTGGCCACCTACCTGAGCAGCCTGCTATCCAGTCGGCTTAACTTGTCATACACCTAGCTAGCCAGCCAGCTAACCAG
>NW_007172383.1:0-1527 GCF_000164805.1 Carlito syrichta | reverse complement strand
CTAGTCAGGTGGCGAACAAGCCTACTGGTGAGGTGACTTAACAAGTCGGCTGGTGAGCAACCCAACTAGCTAGCTAACCTGTTGGCCTGTGAGTGAGCCGACAAGTTAGTTGACCTGTTGGCAGATAAGTGAGACTACTAGTTTGCTGACCGGTTGGCAGGCAAGAGAGCTGATTAGTAAGCTAACCAGATGGAAAGCGAGCGAGCCCACTATTTAGATGACCAGCTAGCTGAGTGAAAGTCGGCTAGTAAGCAAACGAACTAGCTGATTGCTAGCTGACTTAACTAGCTGCCTGTCTAGCTACCTGGCTATCTAGCTGACATAACTAGATAGCAAACAAGCTATCTAGCTGTCTAGCTGGCTGACTCAACTAGCTAGTTACCTGGCTAGTCAGCAGGCTAACTGACTTACCATGTAGATGACCAGCTACCTAGCTGACTAGCGAACTGTATAGAGGGCTGACTTAACTAGCTGCTGAATAGTTAGCTGAGTTGTGAGCTGACTTATTTAGCTGGATAGCTAGCTGACTTTACTAGCTGACTAGCAAGTTGGCTGGATAGCCTGGCTAGGTAGCTGACTTAAGTAGCTAGCTGCATGTTTGGCTAGACTGCTAGTCAACTGGCTTAACTAGCTTGCTACCTGGCTGACTAGCCAGCAGGCTAGGCAGCCAGCTAAATTAGGTATCCTGCTGGCTGGACAGTCGGAAAGTCAACCTGCTTAACTAGCCAGCCACCCTGCTGATCAGCTGGCTAGCCAGCCACCTTAACTAGCTGGCCACCTACCTCACAAGCCTGCTAACCAGCCGGTTTAACTTGCCAGTCACCCAGCTAGCCAGCTGACTAACTAAATGACTTAACAAGCTGACTTAAGTAGATAGCAATCTGGCTAGCCAGCTGGCTTAACTAGCTAGCCACCTAGGTAGCCATCTGTCTAGGCAGCTCATTTAACTAACTGATTTAACTAGTTGGCAATCCGGCTAGCCAGCTTTCATAATTAGTTAGCTACCTTCCTAGCCATGTGGCTAGCCAGCTGACTTAATGAGGTAGGCAACTGGCTAGTCAGTTGACTAAACTAGCGAGATACCTAACTAGCCAGATGGCTAGAAAATAGAATAAATTAGCTGACTTAACCAGCTAGCCAGCTGGTTAGCCAGCAGGCTCAGCTAGTTGTCTTAACTAGTTAACCAGCTGTCTAACCAGTAGACATATCTAGCTAACAACACTAGCTAACTTGGTGGATAGCCAGCTGGCTTAACTAGCTAGCTACCTAGATAGACATCTGGGAAGCCAACCGAATTAACTAGCTGACTTAAATAGCTAGCCAACTGGCTAGCCAACTGACTTAACTAGTTCACTACTTAGTTAGCCAGCGGGCAAGCCAACTGACAACAACTGACTTAAATAGCTGTCAAGCTGGCTGGACAGCTGACATAACTAGCCAGTTACCTAGCTAGTCAGCTGTCTAGCCCACTGACTTAACTAGGTTACTTAACTTGCTAGCCAGCTGGCTATTTAGCTGGCTAGCTGA
>NW_007172382.1:0-535 GCF_000164805.1 Carlito syrichta | reverse complement strand
TTCTTTCCATTCCGTTCCATTTACGTCAATTCTTTTCCTTTCCATTCCATTCCATTCCACTGCATTCCATTCCATTCCTCTCTATTTCATACAATTCCATTTTACTCCACTCCAATCCACTCCAATCAATTCCAATCCACTCCTCTCTATTCCTTTCCATACCTCTCCCTTTCATTCCCCTCCATTCCACTCCATTCCCAACCATTCCATCACATTCCCATCCTTCCATTCCATTACATTCGTCTCCAATCCATTACATTCCTCCTCTTTAGTGTCCATTAGATTTCATTCTATTCCATTCCTCTCCATTCAGTTCCATTCCATTCCTCTCCAATCCATTCTTCTCCCTTCCATTCCAGTCAATTGACTCCATTCATTCCACTCAATTCCATTCCATTCCATTACTCTCCATTCCATTCTATTCCATTCAATGCCATTCCCTTGCTCTCCTTTCCATTCCTCTCCATTCTTTTCCATTCCTTTCCATTCCATTCCATTCCACTCCGTTGCATTCCTCTCTATTCCTTTCCATTCA
>NW_007172381.1:0-467 GCF_000164805.1 Carlito syrichta | reverse complement strand
CGATCTCTTTCCTCTCCATTCCATTTCTTTCCTCTCCATTCCACTCCATTCCATTACACACCATTCCTCTCCATTCCATCACTCTCCATTCCATTCCGATTCCCCCCATGCATTTCCTTTCCTTTGCATTTCATTTCACTCCACTCCACTCCTTTCCATTCCCCTCCATTCCTTTCAGTTCCATTCAATTCCGCTCCACTCCATTCAACTCCACTCAATTCCATTCCATTCCTCTCCATTCCATTTTATTCCCCTCCATTACATCCCATTCCTCTCCAATCCATTCCTCTCCTTTACTTTCATTCCATTCCTGTCCATTGCATTCCATTCCATCACCCTCTATTTCAATCCATTCCTCTCCAATCCATTACATTCCTCTTCTTTCCCTTCCATTGCATTCCATTCCACTACATTCAAATCCAGTCCCTTCCTCGCCATTCCATTCCTCTCCATTCCAATCATCTCTG
>NW_007172380.1:0-439 GCF_000164805.1 Carlito syrichta | reverse complement strand
CCATTTTATTCCCCTCCATTACATCCCATTCCTCTCCAATCCATTCCTCTCCTTTACTTTCATTCCATTCCTGTCCATTGCATTCCATTCCATCACCCTCTATTTCAATCCATTCCTCTCCAATCCATTACATTCCTCTTCTTTCCCTTCCATTGCATTCCATTCCACTACATTCAAATCCAGTCCCTTCCTCGCCATTCCATTCCTCTCCATTCCAATCATCTCTGTTCCATTCCATTCCTCTCTATTCTATTTCATTCCTCTCATTCCTTTCCATTCCTCTCCAATCCATTCCATACTTCTTTGTTCCATTCCATTCCATTTCATTGCATTCCATTCCATTTCATTACATTACATTTCTCACTATTCCAGTCCACTCTCCTCCATTCCATTCTATACAACTCTATTCCATTCCGATCATCTCCATTTCATTCCATTC
>NW_007172379.1:0-449 GCF_000164805.1 Carlito syrichta | reverse complement strand
ATACAACTCTATTCCATTCCGATCATCTCCATTTCATTCCATTCCTCTCCATTCAATTCCATTCCATTCCATTCCTTTCCACTCCATTCAGTTCTTATCCATTCCATTCCCCTCTATTCTATTCCATTCCCCTCTATTCCATTCCATTCCATTCCATTCTGTTCCATTTCTCTCCGTTTCATTCCTGTCATCCCATTCCATTCCATTACTCTCCATTCCATTCTATTCCATTCCAATACTCCTCAATCGATTCGATTGCATTCCATTCCATTCCTCTCAATTCCATTCCATTCCATTCCCCTCCATTGCATTCCATTCTCTTCCTCTCCATTGCATTCCATTCCATTCCTCTCCATTCCATTCTATTCCTCTCTATTCATTTGCATTCCTCTCCATTCGATTCCACTCCATTCCATTCCGTTCCGTTTCTCTCCATTCCATCCTTCCAT
>NW_007172378.1:0-4544 GCF_000164805.1 Carlito syrichta | reverse complement strand
CCGGGAAACCCTGAAGGCAACTTTCTAAGAAAATAATTGTGGCATCTCAGTTTGGGCGCTCTCATCCCTCTTCTGGCCTCCCCGCCAAGAAGCAGCAGAAATAAGAGGAAAAGCTCCTAGGTGACCAATGAAAGGGATCGCATTTCTCAGAGACCCATTGTCTGTTTTTGTTTTTGTTTTAAAACCCAACTGAAAGTAATTTAGGACTGTATGTAGAAAATGTTTTTAGCAGAAGTGATGGTATGTTTAAGGTAAATTATTAGCTTACCGTGTTTCCAACCTGGAAAAAATTAAGTCAAATTTGAGATAAAAGTTTGTCACAGGAGACGTACAAATGTTCAAAAGGAATTTGTATTCCGTTTCTTCTCTGTGGGATTAGGTTAGACATTTGAAGCACTGATGTGAAAAATAAATGCAGGGAAGTTCCTGAAAGCTGGAAAACAATCTTGACCTCCTTGGTATCTTTGGTTGGTGGTTGGTGGTTGGTGGTAGCAGTGTGCATTGGGAATAAACTACGAGCCTTTAAACTAGTAACGAAGTGTAGATGGCAGGTGGTGTGTTGAGGCATTTCTGCTTAGAGCATGGGTGGGAAAATATTTGTGCTTTAAGCATCTACAGACCTGACTTTGTGTGTGTGTGTGTGTGTGTGTGTGTGTGTATTCACAATGCTTTCTTTCCTGCTCCAAAACTGTGTCTACTGGAAGCTTGTGAGTCCTTACCTTTTCCAACCTTCCATCATTTTTGTGCACTGCTTAAACCTGTTAGCCGGCAAAGAACTTTGGTGCATGTGGTTTAAGAATCACTCGAAAGCTTCATTAAACTGGAAGTTTAAAGAGGTAGAATATCAGTTTCAGACATAACTTTTTGTGTTATTAGCCACTTTTCATCCCTGCCATTCGTAAAAAGAATCTGAATCAGCAGTATATTCATTCCACACTTCTTTCTAAAACGAGGACGAGGGTAGTGAGTGTTAACACTATGTCCTTTCAAACTGTGGAATGGATATTGATCACTCTTTGTAATTCCAATTCTTTCTTGTAAAGGTCTCTTATTTTTCGTATGCCACTTGGGAATCACAGTGACAATACGAAATTTGGAAGCATAGTTAAGACCGCTTTATACCTTGCTCCTTTCACTTAACAAGTCCATCTTATTTAAGTATTTATTGTTAACATGGTTGTTAATAGCTGTATAATATTCCATGAAATGCTTATGCTGATAATTTTGCCTCCCATTGTGGACATGATTAAGCTGCTTTATGTTTTGCTATTAAAAATTGTGATAGCTGGCTTCTATGGCTCAGCTTGTAATCCCAGCACTTTGGGAGGCCGAGGCGAGTGGATTGCCTGAGCCCATGGGTTCGAGAACAGCCTGGGCATCTTGGCGAGACCTCATCTCCACAATAAATAACAAAAATAGCCAGGTGTGGTAGCATGTGCCTGCAGTTCCAACTACTTGGAAGACTGAGGTGGAAGGATCACCGGAGCCCAGCAGGTCGAGGCTGCAGTGCCAGGAGCGTGCTGCTGCACTCCAGTCTGGACGACAGAGTGAGACTCCAACTCAAAAAAAAGTTGTGATATATTGAACACTCTTGTATAAATCTATTTTATCTTATTGTTGTTAGAATATATTCTTATGTTACTGAATAAGCATGTCAACCCTTTTTAAGTCTTTGATACACATCTTCAAATTGCTTTAGAGAATACAAGCTATACTCATTTATATTCTCATTTATATATTCATTTATACTCATTTACACTAATATGTGTATTGTGGGAGTACCTCCCTACCCACACCCTTAAAATGTTACATATTTTAAGCAAATCTTTGCTAATTTGATGGGGAAAAGTGTTATCTTAGCAATTTAATTTGGGTAGACTTTAAGAGTCAATCATAGATTCTGTGCTTACTTTTAAACATACTTCACAGCAGTGTTCAGAAAAGGTTAAGATATGCTGGCGTATGCATGCCATGGGTGAAATCTCAAGTTTTGTGCAGTCCTCATCCTGTGTGTGTCTTTTCACCAGTTTTAGTACTGCAGGTATGTTTTACACATATACACGCCCACCCTATTCTTAGACATGAAAGGTAGTCATTTTCCAAATCACTTGTTTTAAAAGAGGCTAGAACAAAATAGAAAACATGCCATTGGTTGACATGATGCCAGGCCATCCATAAAGAACATGAAAAAACCAGTATCACAACTGTTGATTATCAGATGCCACCTATGTGCTTGTACATTTCTAGGTGTTCGTTTTGTATTGTCTCAAACCCTCTACAATCCTGTTTTTAAGGCTCTTGGGAACTTGAGATTGAGTGAAATTGAGTGACTTGCCTGAAGACTCATATCTAGTAAATGGTGGAATGGGATTTGCAGCCAGCTTTCTGATTCTGCTGACTGATATCAGGCTGTGCTACCTCCTCATCCTGAAGGGGCTAGGTTTGTTCTGATGTCTGCTCTAAATAGGCTCACTGTCTCTCTGAGATCTTGATGACTGAAAAATCAGTACTTTTAAAAAAGTGTAGACACTGAAGTAAATGCTGGCCTCATCCATCATGTATATGATTTTCTCCTCTCAAAGGAGAGGCTGAAAAGAGGAAAGGGGCAATAGGGAAGGAGAGAGGTTACAGAATAGGAGAAGGAAGGGAAAAGTGGGGTTTTGGGGTGTGTCTATTGAGATGATGTGACAGAATATTCACCATATTAAAAATATGAACTAGGCAATATGTGCAGGACTCTCTATTTTTTTAAGATTCAAGGGATACATGTGTAGGATGGGTATTGCATGATGGTGAGGTTTGGGCTTTGACTGAGTCTGTCATTCAGGTGGTGAACTTGGTACCGCCTTCCTCCCTTCCTGCTTTAGAAGTCCCCAGAGTCTGTTAGAATTCTCCAGTTCTTTGCATCATATTTACATGTCACTTCTGAAATGCCAGTTAGATTGATATACTCAGGGTTACATCCCCAATGGTGAAATTTGTCTTCGTATGATAAGATAAATACAAAGTAAGTGAGCTCTTATGAATATTGCCCCACAAGTCTTTCTGGAGAACCCAAAGAAAAGCACTCTAGCAATTCTTGGGAGATTTGATGAGATAGAGCTCATCAGCCCAGCTCTAACCCCAATCAGCATTGCAGTTAAGATCAGATAGTTAAACCAATTGATCATCAGTCTCATAAACTGTTGGCTATAGAACCAGGTTCAAAGTGTACTTAGAACCAAGATGGGACGGAGTGGATACAAATCCCAACTCCACTCCCAGTCCTCCTCACTCAAAACTGGATCAGTGGGAAATGTTTTTTTTCCACTTTCCTCATTATTTGATCATGGAAAGGCTCTGAAAGCTAGGTCTAGAGTAGTGTTCTTCCAATTTCTTTGCTCCTGCTAAGTCATCAAAGATTTTTTGAAACTCTGGACCCTGACCACATTTTTCAATTAAGTGCTAAAGCTTTTCATTCTAAGTTTAAGTCATTGCCAGGGATGTAATTTTTCAATGTATTACAAATACTGTTTTTGAGGGGTTTTTTTAGTCAGAGTCTCACTGTTGTCCAGGCCGGAGTGCAGTGTCACACTCACAGCCTCTGCAGTTTGACCTGCTGGGCTTAAGTAATCCTTGTGCCTCAGCCTTCCAAGTAACTGGAACCACAGGTGCGTGCCACCATGCCTGGCTAATTTTTTGATTTATTGTTGACGAGGTCTCACCAAGTTGCGCAGGCTAGTCTCAAACCCCTGGGCTCAGGCAGTCCTCTTGCCTTGGCCTCCTAAAGTGCTGGGATTATAGGCATGAGCTACTGTACCCGACCTATATTGATGTCTTAAATTGTTACAGCATTTGAAAAACTCTACAAAAATATGTTTTTGATTCCTAATATCATTTAGTTTAAAATGTGTAAATAAATTCTCCAAGAGTAAAAAACTTTATATCTTTTATTTCCTTAAATTCTTATCTCCATTTCCCTTCCCTTGTATAGCATTCTGTCTCAGTGTAGTATATTTGTATGCCCAAGAGTGTTCTACTGATCACTCTGTCATACTTTCTGTATCTAAAAAAAAGTATATCAGTTGAAATTCAGTATTTTGTATTTGACCATAGGGCTTTTCATATTTAATAATTTTTTTTCTAAAGCAAAGAATGGAAAATTACCTGATTTAGAGAGTAGGTGTTACCCAAATACTGGAGACTTTCACCCCTCAACAAGCATCACCACTTTTATTTGTTTCTTTTTCTGTCCCCCTAAGATCTTTGCACCTCAGGACAAATCATCTTTGAAAGAGGTGAGAGAAGGAATGCAAATACATTATTTTTGTAAAGTGGGCAAGCGACCTACTTGCTTGTGAAGGGAAGGTGGTAAAGGACAACTTCGCTCCCTCACAGTCAAGGCCATTCCAGGATGGAGGTCCATCACAGTCACTCCCAGGCAGATCAATTTTTAGACAAGAGTACATTCAGAAATTGACTGTCTAGAAACTGATTTGCTTATGGCTGTGATGATGATCCCTTAGGAAGTGTTGATTTTGCTTCAGACACTTACCCTTGTTCAA
>NW_007172377.1:0-725 GCF_000164805.1 Carlito syrichta | reverse complement strand
CAGAATGAGAAAGCTCCCATTTCTTGTGCCATAGAGTAGTTTTCCAGAGAAGCATCTTCTCTATAGCAGTAACTCAAAGCCAGCATAAGCTTCCAGACAGCTTCAATAATCACTCAGGTACATGTGCTGATATTGTGTGTGTACTTCTATGGGACATAATATGGTAAGCATAGTAAGAAGAGCTCCTCTCCCTGACCATGGTTAGATGTGCTACAGGAGAAGGTAACTTTTGACCAAAGATTTGAGGCCTCCAGGAGGGCCTGAGTGCCACAAGCCTCCCTGATCACCCATTCACCAGATGTTTGTGTGGGAAGGTTTCCGGGACATGGCTACTTAAAATCCTGGTTGGCAGCATGGAGATCTGGGCATCTTCTTCATCTGGGTGGGTCCCAGCAACAATTTGCCTTAAGGAAGCAGGTGTCTTCAGAAATCACCCCACCCTTGGTTATCAACTGCTTGGGCTTCCGTTTCTTTTTGTTTGTTTGTTTGTGTGTTTTGCCACTTCAAAAGACAAGAGTCTATCTGTGACATTAGTTCTTGGTGATCTTGAAGCAGCATAGAAGGAAGAGGGTCACCCTCTGGGCAGGACTGAGTAGTCCTACTGAGCAGGACTTTGTTCTGGAGGGCGGTCTGCTGCAGTCAGTGTAAGGGAGCACTTCTCCCCCCAGGCTTCAGGCTCTGTGCTCTAGGTCAGAAGCAGAGGGAGCAGGGCCTGATAATCATAA
>NW_007172376.1:0-339 GCF_000164805.1 Carlito syrichta | reverse complement strand
TTGACCAGTGAGCTGAATTAACTAGTTGGTTGGCGAGCAAGCCGACAAGTTGGCTGACCTATTGGCCTGCAAGAGAGCTGACAAGGTAGTTGAACTGTTGGTTGGCTAGCAAGCCAAGTAGTTTGCAGACCAGTTGGCAGGCGAGCGAGCTGACATGTTGCCTGACCTGATGGAAAGCAATCGAGCCCACTAGTTAGCTGACAAGCTAGCTGAGCTGCTAGCCTACTAGTTAGCTTAGTAATTAGCTGATTTGCTAGCTGACCTAACTAGCTGGTACAATAGCTACCTGGCTATCTTGCTGACATAACTAGCTAGAAAAGAAGCTATCTAGCTGTCTAG
>NW_007172375.1:24461-56725 GCF_000164805.1 Carlito syrichta | reverse complement strand
CAACCTCTGTGGAAAGCAGTGTGGCGATTCCTAAAAGCTCTAAAAATTGACCTTCCATATGACCCTGCAATCCCCCTACTGGGAATATACCCTGAAGAACACAAATCACTCTATAAAAAAGATACCTGCACACGTATGTTTATCGCAGCATTGTTCACAATAGCAAGAACCTGGAAACAACCATGCTGCCCATCAAAAGAGGACTGAATTTAAAAAGTGTGGTACATATACACGATGGAATACTACGCAGCCATAAAAAAGAACAAAATCATGAATTTCGCTGCAACCTGGATGGACCTAGAATCTATAATACTGAGTGACCTCTCACAGAAACAGAAATCCGAATATCACATGTTCTCACTCATATAATGGACCTTGAACATCCAATGCAATACTATAAGAAAATGACTGATGGTACTGGGAAACTATGGGGGGGAGGGGATGGGATTAACAGTAGCAAATATCTGTCGGGGGATGGGAAAACACTTCTTATCCACAGGGTGCCTGAATGAAATGTCATTGTACACCTAACCCTTAACTATACCCCACAAAACCATAATAAAAAATCCTGATTAATGAAAAGAAAAAGAAAAAAAAGAAAAAAAAGGAAAAAAAAAGGAAAACTCAACTAAGAGAAACAAGGTCTATGGATGATTTCAGAAAAATACACATTTTATCCATTTTTCCATATTTTATTCCTATTGTATTTGATAAGTAATGGCTACCTCATAACATGTGTTAATTAAATACATGAATGAAATCTTTCACTGGATTAAATCTCTTAAAATTTAACGCAGGTATTTCCAGAATTTGGGCTACAGAAAGGGTGATCCTAAATTGCATTTGGTGTGATGTCCTGGGCTTGCACTAAAAATTGCTCTATGGATCCACCTGTAGATCTCATGTTATTATATTCATACTCTCTACTTTATAAATTGCCTCAACATTTATTTTCTGGTGCTAGTATAAGAAATAGCCTTACTTATCTTGAGAAATTGATTTGTTTTTATTTTATGGATACCATGAATTATGTTACCAAATTTCCCTTTTCTTATTCACTGTCACAGAGCAAAATGTGTAGCTCAAAAATGACAGTATGATTGCAATTTTCATTTAACTCATTTCTATTTCTAGTTTTTGCTTCCATATTTGTTTTTCCCTTTTCACTCTCATGTAATTTGTAGTTATTTATTTATTGGCATGTTTTATTGGTAGCATATTGCTATATTTCATGTATCTCTTTAATGATCTTAAATCTCTTTTGAAATAAGATAAAGTAAACAAATTTTTTAAAAATCCATCAATTGAATAAAATAGTAAGACTATTGTAGACAAGAATTTGACAGTTGGTAATCTCTGCTTTTAAAAGCCACTGAGACCAGACAATCTTATGAAACGTATTTATTGTTTGTTCTACTTACCACCTTCTATGGCCTTCTGAGAAAAGCAACACATTCTTCTGGAAATGCCCCTCTCTCCATGCAGCTCTACCTTCTAGAAAGTGCCAAGGACTCCAGGATGGGTAACTACACCAAGCTGTTCTCATCAGGGACATTTCTTGGGTTGATTGTTGGGTAGGGGTATGGCGTTCAGTTTCTCTACCTAACTGGATGTTTACCTTTTACATGGTTTGAATGTTCACCCCTTCTTTAGACTTTGTAAAATAACAAATTCTTTTTTGGTTTCTATGTGAACTCATATTGGGTTTCTATGACTTTCAAGCAGGAGTCCTTACTGATAGATGTTGCTTTCGAGTCTTCTTGCAGAACGCTTTAGCACTAATTCTCATCAGCCCCACAACCTACCTTTGGGCAAGGATATGATTTACTCTTCATCTTGGAAAGTCTGTATCTCACTCTAATTTTCATTTAAAAGAAAATCAGCTTTACCTCTGATAGATTTGGCATCTGAAGCAATTGAATTTTATTTTGCAATATACTGGTATTATAGGCATTTGTTAGGGACCCCAAACTTAATTTGTTTGCTCTCCTGATTGCATCAAAAGTTGGACCAGACAATGGTTATTGGAGGTGCAGGCATGACTACTAGCATTTTCCACACTATCCTACCTCCCTCTCCATATCAAATCAACAGAAAGCTACCATAGCTGGGTGAGTACAGTGGAAAGAATATGACTTTAAAATCAGGTGGACCTGGATCCAGATCTTAGTTTTACAATGTGACTGTGGTCCTCAATCTTTCACAGTTGCCCAAAGTAACTTGTAGAAGAACAATAGCATCTGCTTCCCAATGTTGTTGGATAAAATCTGGGTAAAGCCCTAATACAGTGCCAACAGAGAGCAATGGGAGCTATTATCACTATGTTGGTTTTCTATAGAAAGACCTTTCAAAAACTTTAACAATTTGCCTTCAGCTTTTCTAATTTTTTTCTTGTCAATAAGTTCATCGTCTGCATCCTTTAGCTTTATTCAGAATCTATGTGTTCCCCAACACACATACCCACTGTATGTATGCATCTGCATCTTTTGCATGACTATTATGTACCTAATTCCCATTATAGAAATATCTTTACATTATATCCCTCTTTGGATTTTGTCCTAGAGGAAGAATAAAGACATTTCTAAATTGCTGATTTTCTTTGTTATTTGATGATAAAAGCTATGTGGACTCATCACGTTTCCCCTACCCCATCCTCTTTCTTCCTTTTTTTCTTTGACTATCAGTGAGAATAGAACTAAAGTCAATGCTCAATTGCATTAAACTATCTACTCACTACTTCCATAATTATTTTAAACACATCATTTTATTCTTTCAATGGTTATATGTGTGACTTTTATTTAAGCAAGTTTTCTAAAAATTATCCTGGAGTAAGCAGCAGTGCATAAATAATAAATGCTATAAAGGCCTCAGAGGGAGAATCGCTGAGCCAAGAGCATGAGGTGATAGCTTCTGTATTTGAAAAGTGTTGGACAAAGTGCTACAGCTCCCTGAAGATCACTCTGTAAGTAGCAGCTTCACCTTGGTTGCCTCCTATTCTCACTTCTAGTCAGGCTTTGTGAGTGGCACCTCTGTCTTTCAGACCCCATAATTCATGCAGCCCATTGCTTGCCAGCTGTGAATGAGATCCACAAGGTCAAAAGGTCTTCAACTTGAGTCGGATGTCCACTGCTGAGGGCAACACCAATCTCAGAATGGGAGTCAAGCCTATTGCTGGACACATAATAGACATTTAGAGAATTTCCATCTTTCTTATTGACTTGGATTTTCATGAATGTCCTCTCTGTAAAGAAGGTTTGATCCTCCTTTGTGTCTTTGTTCCCCTGTTTTTATGACGCCTATACTTGTTGTTTATCTGTCTTAGCTGTGTGTGCTCCTATAGTAAAATACCAAAGACTGGGTAACTAATTATGAAGAGAAATTTATTTTCTCACAGTTCTGGAAGCTGAACAGTCCAGGTTTAAGGCACCAGCAGTAGTGAGGGATGCTCACTACTACAAGAAGGCACCTTGCTGCTGCATCCTCCAAAGTGGGAGGAACATTGTGTCCTCATATGGCAGAAGTGACAGATGAGGGGAAAAGAGGGCAACGTCCCTCTGTCAAGCCCTTTCCTAAGGGACCCTAATTCCATTTATGAGATCTCTGCCTCCTAAAGTTCACACTTTTTAATACTGTTGCATTGGGGATTAAGTTTAACATGAATTCTGGAGGAGACAAAACATTTAAACCATAGTACCACTTGTGTCCCCTAATAGAACAGGAACTCCTGGAGGTTGGAAGCTGTGTCTTACTTCTCTCAGAATCTCCAGCGTATACTAAAAGCTATTATATAGTTTACACAATATGAGAAGGAATAAATGAAAGACAATAATGTTTATTGAGAATATCCTCAATGTAGCAAGTTGAAATGATTATTAGATGACTATTTCACCTATTTCATTGATCCAAAGCATAAGAGGTAAAAAAAAAAAAATGGAAATAAATAGCCAGACTCGGTGGCTTAGCCTGAAATCCCGTGCCTTTGGGATGCTGAAGTGAGTGGATTGCCTGAGCCTGTGGGTTTGAGACCCGCCTGGGCAGCGAGACCTCATCTCTACAATAAATCAAAAAACAGCCGGGTGTGGTAGCGCATGCCTGTAGTTCTGGCTACTTGGAAGGCTGAGGCGGAAGGATTGCTGGAGTCCAGCAGGTTGAGGCTGCGGTGGCCGGGAGCGGCCACTGCACTCCAGTCTGGACGACAGAGTGAGACTCCAACTCAAAAAAAAAAAGGAAATAATTATTTTCTGTCAAGAATAAGGTGTAAATAGAAATTATTCATCACAATGATATTTTGTTCTTATTTCCAGAAATTAGATTCTTTTCTTTTGTAAAGAACATTTAGTCTCAGGATAAAGTCTTGCATTAAAAAAAAAGATAAGGCAGCCCCTCAGGTACCCTCCCACGTGGGAGATTTTCTGTCCTCTCAATAAATGCTGCTTTCTCACTTTCTTAAAAAAGAAAAAAAAGATGGAAGCCGGGCTCGGTGGCTCAGCCTGTAATCCCGCGCCTTTGGGAGGCTGAGGTGAGTGGATTGCCTGAGCCCGCGGTTTCGAGACCCGCCTGGGCAGCGAGACCTCATCTCTACAATAAATCAAAAAAATCAGCCGGGCGTGGTAGCGCCTGCCTGTAATTCCGGCTACTCGGAAGGCTGAGGCGGAAGGATCGCCGGAGCCCAGCAGGTCGAGGCTGCGGTGGCCGGGAGCGGCCACTGCACTCCAGTCTGGGCGACAGAGTGAGACTCCAACTCAAAAAAAAAAAAAAGTGTTTACAAGAACTAAGTTAATTTTGTAAATGTTCTGATATATACCTAGAAATATCTCTAAGAGAAAAATAAAAGCCAGGAAGGCTTACTGGGACTGTACATTTCAAGTTGCTACTTAAAATATTCTGTGCCATTGTCAGACTGTATACCAGCCGAGGAGACTCTATTTAGATATTCTGGTTCTTAGAGAGCCTCTTGGGACAGTTGCTGTCTGGACACCATCCCATTCCAAGACTGCTCTTTGAGTTGCTATTGAGCACTAGCTAACTGCCCTGGTATAAAAATAGAAAGTACATTTTAGAGGTGAAGCATATTTTTGTATCCTTTTAAGCAAGGTTTAAGAAAAGCATTTTGCATTCCCAAATCCCAGAAACTGTTTCCTGACAATTTTCTGAGCTAAATAAATCATATATTTGCTTATATAGGTCAGAAGCAAGAAGTTTGAATTATTCAACAGAAACTTCACCTACATTATATCTGCATCTCATCACTATATATCTTAATTGCAAGAAATGAATTGGTATGATTATTTTTCTAGAATTGGTATCCTCCAAAACAGGATAGGAAACCTGGGTTAAAGCTCAAAGGAATTTATTTATTTATTCATTTTTCTATTTTAGGAAAGACTCTGCTCTGTGTTACTAATTTCAAATTACTGTCCACAGGTGTTTGGTTTTTATTTATATTACAGAATATATTATCTTAACTCCAAATACTTCTGTGTCCTTTGACTGTTGTTGAGTTTTGAAGGTGCAAACAAGACCAGAGTAGCCTTACACTGGGGAAAATGACTGTGATGCTTAATTTTATGTGTCAACGTGGCTAGGCCATGATATTTGGTCAAACATTGTTCTAGATATTTCTGTGAAGTTTTTTTTTAGATGAAATTAACAAATAAGTAGACTTTGAGTAAAAGCAGCTGACCCTTCATAAGATGGATAATTTTCATCCAATCCATTGAAAGCTTTAATAAAAAGACTGACCTCCTGGAAAAAGGGAGTCATTCTACAACAATATACACCAATTTTTTACAGTTAAATCTCTCTCTGTTTCTCTCTCTCTCTCTCTCTCTTTCTCTCTCATTAGATAGACAGATGGATGGATAGATAGACAGATATCCTGTTGGTTCTGTTTCTCTGGAGAACCATGACTAATAGAAATTTTTTAGCCTGTATGGTTGGTAGAATCTGAATAGACTCAAAAAGTGATGACAGGCAGAATTCCTTGTTTTATTGATCTGCTTTAGTAATCTGTTGCAATATATTACAATTACAATTACATAATTACAACATGCTAATCACCAAGGTAAGTCGCTTGTTTAAAGCTTATGTTGGTTTGTTGCTATAACAAAATACTACAGACTGGGCAATTATAAACAATAGAAATGTATTTCTCATGGTCTGGAGGCTGAAAAGTCCAAGATCAAGATGTCAGCAGATTTGGTGTCTGGTGAGAGCTGTGCTGCACCCTCACATGGAGGAAGGGCAAAAAGGGAATGAACGCTGTATCTTCCCATGAGAGAGGAGAGGGGAAGGCAAAAAGGAAGGCACCAGAGCACTCCCTTCAGCCTCTTTTATAAGAGCACTAATTCATTCATGGCCTAATCATTGCCCACAGACCCCACCTTTTAATACCATCACCTTGGGCTTTTAGTTTCAACTTCAGAATTGGAGGGACACACTTAAACTATAGCATCAGGAATAAGTTTTAATTTTCATATTACAAAAATGTGGCATCTCTGCTATGGAGCAGGCAATTACATGTATACTGACCAATGCATTTTTTTCTTTTTTTTCAGCTTCAGTGTTTATTAATTGCATGCTTTTCTCCTCATTGCAATTCAAGCCATGCTTTTGGTTTTAAAACTTCTTATGACTTTTTTTGTGACTATTAACATCTCTACTGCAATTTAGGCAACAGGAGCTATCCACTGACCCAATGATGTAGCCACTATTGTGTCAGGAACTTGTTTCCCAGGATTCTTGCCTACATGCTGGCATTTCAGTTGCCCATCTACTCCTGGAAGTGCAGACAAGGACAACTGGAAGTGCTGGTCCTGTGTCAGTTGATGTTGAACAGCTTCTATTCTAAGCCTGATTGAAACAAAACAGTGCTTTTAATTCCCCCACCCCTCTCACAGGATGTGGCAAATCCTGGAAGAGTATAGTCAAGCAAAAGCAACTTTTAATTTCCTCTTCTCTCTTCCCTACCTCTCCCCATCCATCACTTTTTAAATGAACACTGTGTTCCAAAACACGTAAGTTCCTTGCCAGGAGCTGCTATTCTCTAAGTTCCGTTGGATTGTACAAGCCTTTCCCATGGGTCTCAGCCATGTTTTTCTTCCTCATTTGTGCCCCTTGTCTACTGTAGTGGGTCTAGGAGAATGGACAGGCAGGTTAAGTGAAAAATCTAGACAATAGAACATGAAAATGAATCAGCAATTACTTAACATAAAGTTTTCACACTTTTTATTAATTGCAGTTCCACCAAATATTCCTTATCATGGAGCTATTGTGGGTGATACTGTACATAACTATGTCTGTCTACATACTGCAACGGTACCTGTAGAAATATAGGTTATTTGTAGGATGATTAGATATTTTACCATTCACACTGGGACTCTTTTAGGAGTAAAAAGAGGCACTATTAATAGTCACTCCAGTCAGGCACTTCTGCTTTCTCCACTTTTGGCCAGATTTCTCTTAATTGTAACATAAGCAGCTCCGTAAATCAGAAGGTATCGTCATTCTTTTATATCTAAGTATTTGACTTCCTTTTGTCAGAATCAAAGATAAAATGTAATTATCAAGCTTATATATATGCAGAATACTCTCCAGAGGAAGCAATGGTGTACGCCGACCATGTTTCTGACCCAGAAACCAGTTTTTACCGGAGGAGCTCAAGTAGAAGAAAATAACACTTCAACATAGTTAGGTCTGTCCATAGGAGGAGAGGTGGGTGGAAAAGCCCATCTTGCAGGAGTCAGCTCCTCTCTAGCTCCATGAATCTCACTTTCTGTGCCGGGAGAGCCCATTGTGTAACCCAATGGAGTCAAAAGATGGCATCAAATTTCGTTAAAAATAGAATTACCTTTAACTTCATAAGAAATGGATGGCTATATCACACTTCTAGAAGGAATAGAAGTTGTAGAGAATACCACTGAATCGACTCATGATGGGAGAGATTTAGCCTCAAAGACACTGGGAATTTCTGCCCTAACTAGTGAAGAAAGAAGGAAGACTGTTTCCTTTTTTAGCCTTTGCTCTTTCACAGCCATGATGGTAAGAGAATTGTTTAACTTGTGAAATGCCTTTTATATAATCTGCTTGGGAAGACATTTTGTTTATAGTCTGATACTGGGCCAGCTTTCAGAATTCCTTTTCTTTGTTTTTTTTTTTTCAGGTCTAACATGAAACACTGGCTGTTCCCTGTCTTCACTGCGTCTTCTTCCTCTTCCCACTGCCTCTGCCTTTTTCCCTACCTCCACTCCCAAAGCTGGCTACAAGAATAGCATATTATGAGTAAACATGTATTTATTGCACAGTAACAGAATAAAAGTTTTCTTTTTTCCTAAGTTGTGTATACAGGTAAGTTTGTCAACATTTTATTAAAGGTATATAATGTGAAGAAAGTTTTGAATGACACTAGCAATAAGCTTGAGAGTTTTTGTTCATACAGCACAATTACAAGTTTCAGAAACAGAGATCTGACTTTTAATTTAGTTGGTTCCCTAAATGTCATTCTGTTTTGTAATTTATTTTATTTTTTTGCCAGTTTTGGCAGTCAATTAACTTTCATTAAGATAAATTCTGAGCAAAGTTTTGTTTTTTATTTTTTCTACCTCAGAGAATATGTTAACTCACAGTCATTTGAATTTAAAATAAGTTCATTAAAAGTATGTTTTAATACTTATGTTTGCTGGGGAAACATTTTGTGATTTTTAAGCAATTCATTAGTTGAAGGGTGAGACAATTATCCTTTGCCTTCTAATAGCATTATAACATATTATTCAAGTGTGTGAAAAATATTGTCAAAAATTATTTCTAAATATGCTTATATTTTTTGACTATCAATAGGGAAGGTTTTCTGAATTTGATTTGCCTGTGTAGGAAACATCTGGAATTCATTTATTTATACTTACTCTATATCTTTTTCTTCTGGAGAAGCAACCCCTTTCCTACTCCCAGGTTAACCAAATTCAGGGTGGTAAGTGTAGACGTAGGCTAGACCAGTCAAGAGTTCACTACTCCTCTGAAAACTGCTATCAAGGATGGGCAGGCAGCTTAAACCAGGTTGTAATTCTAATTGCCAGAAAGAGCAGTGCTTGTTCTCACTGGAATCTGTAGTTATAAAAACAATGGAGCCTAAGAGATGCCATGCCATCTTTGCCAGGACATGGAAAGCCTGACTAAGAATGAAGAACCCACAAAGACAAGCAGATCCCGAGATGGAAAAGAGAGCCCTATAACATTGTATAGTCTCCCCTACATAGTCATACTGGACCCAGGATAGACTATGCAGTTAAGGTGATACATTCGCTCCTTTTTGTTTGTTTGCTTAAGGTGATTTAAGATAAATTTCTAGCCTAATTTTCTAGAAAATTCCTAATGCCCATTAATCTTTAATTGAAGTATAGTATCACACAGTCATATTTGTTCTAATACAGAATATGATTTCTATTTATTTTTGCATCCTAACCCCAACTTTTTCTAGATAGGAGTGGAATCTAGCTATATTTGAACTAGGCTATGGAGTACAGCTCACTATAAGAGATCTCAACAAAGCTGAATAACTCAACTTGTTTTCTAGATGCTTTTTACTCATTATTTTCAATAGTGTGCTATGTTTTCTAACTCGGGTACCTAGAAAGAATTTAGAAGACAAAATCATGTATTTTACCTGATCAAACTTTGGAATCCTCTGGACATGGTGGCTCATGCCTGTAATCCCAGCACTTTGGGAGGCTGAGGTGAGAGGATTATTTGAGCCCAGGAGTTCAAGATCAGCCTAGGCAACATAGCGAGACCTCATCTCTACAAAAAAAAAAATAATAATAATAAAAAATTAGCTCGGGGTGGTGGCACATACCTGTAGACCCAGCTACTTGGGAGGCAAAGGTGGACGGATTGCCTGAGCTCAGTTGGTCAAGTCTGTTGTGAGCCATGATCATGTCATTGCATTCCAGACTGGGTGACAGAGTGAGAACCCCATCTCAAAAAAAAGAAGAAAAAATTAGGAATTCTTCTATCAACACATTGACTTTCATTGTCTGGGCATTGTTTCATCTGGCTGAAGAAAGGATCCTTGGACAAACGAGTAACAAAGACAAAGACCCAAAGTCCAAGTGTCAATTTTATATTACTTAAAAGTCTCTTCTGTCTAGATTTAGTTTAGCATATGTCACACCAGTAACTAGTCTACAGAGGACAAGCAGTTCACCACATTACGCAAATGTTGTATAGAATTTGCTCCTAGTCTTGTCAAGTGGTTGGTGACTGTGCAATTTATACTTCAGGGAAATTTTGGTTTGTCATCCTAACTCAGTTAACTTACCCCTGAAGTTTGTCATTAATAACTTGAATTCTCTGGATCGAATGCCATTAAAAATAGAAGCAAGAATCCCAGGATCATAATTCCGTCCAGTGAGTCACTTTTTATTTCTGCCAACGACCCCCCCAGGGAATCAGTCTTAGGCTTAAATCCTATAAGAGCCATGGATGAGTTTCCTAATGGGTGGTACAGAAGGGTGTGGAAATCTGTGGCTTAGGAGCAATTTGTGAGTTGCAGAATGAAAGGCAAGAGAACACCTGTTACAACATTCTTCTTCCAATCACCTAATAACATTTTCATATCCAGGATACAGTCTCATGAAGAGACTATAGAGCTCATTTATTAAAGAATATTAGCAAATCATTTTACTCTGAGCCTTCATTTCCCTTTTATAAAAATGACATTATGCTTTCTAAGCATGCTTGTTGTAGATGTAAAATGAACATTCAGTTTACATGTGGAAAGTATTTGAAAACTAAGGCTCAACCAATATGCCCTTCTATCATAATTTAGTCTCACTTGCCTCTCTAATCTTTCCTTTCACCATTATCTATTTCTCTTCTCCCAAACTCTCTACTGAATTCTAAATACTGCTTGATCTCTCATCCTCTGAAATCTTTGCAAATGCGGTTCCTTCTGACCAAGTGTGTTCTCCTCTCTCCCAGTCCCCGCCAAAATGTGGCTAATCTCACTCGTTCAGGTTCCTGTTCATCGTCTTTCTTAGTCTCCTTAGACTGGATGTATGTATTTCTCCTATTATGGCACTTCATATATTATGTTTTCTTTTTTTTTTTGAGTCGGAGTCTCAGCGTGTCACCCAGACTGGAGTGCTGTGGCACGCTCCAGGCTACCTCAGCCTCTACCGGCTGGGTCCGGGGATCCTTCCGCCTCCACCTTCCAAGTAGCCGGAACTACAGGCGTGCACCACCATGCCCGGCTAATTTTTTATTTATTGTAGAGACAAGGTCTTGCCAAGTTGCCCTGGTGGGTCTTGAACTCACGGGCTCAGGCAATCCACTCGCCTTGGCCTCCCAAAGTGCTGGGGTTACAGTCTGAGTCACCGAGCCTGGCCCATATATTAAGTTTTCATCATCAGTTTTCTTATTCGTTCCCTTCATTCATATGGCTTTGCATATGTCATCAAATCTGGCTTATGAGAAGGATACTCCAACTATCTTCAAATTGTATTATTATAGTTCTAGAATTTGACTGAAATAAATAGGATATGACAAGTATTATCTCAGTTTCTTCATAAATAATATTTCTCATCCTCAATATTTCATATCCTCAGTTCCTTTCTTGTGTAGTGATCTGAACAGAGATTTAACTTGAAAATAAGTGTAACCGGGCATTGTGGCTCAAGCCTGTAATCCCAGCACTTTGGGAGGCTCAGGTTCGAGAGGATTGCCTGAGCCCACAGGTTTGAGAATGGCCTGGGCAACTTGGCAAGACCTCATCTCTACAATAAATCAAAAAATTAGCAGGACGTGGTAGCACCTGCCTGTAGTTCTGGCTACTTGGAAGGCTGAGGTGAAAGAATTGCTGGAACCCTGCCGGTCGACACTGGGGTGGCCGTGAGCATGCTACTGCACTCCAGCCTGGTTGATGGAGTGAGACTCCAACTCAAAAAAAAAAAAAGAAAAGAAAAGAAGAGGTGTAATTGAGTAAATACCATATCAACGATGATAGTGTTATGTCTTTAAGAGAACATTTTATAAGGTCTTGGAAACAGAGTATTTCTACCTTAGGTGTTTGAAATAATGGCCCAGAAGATAAACGTTTTGTTTAGTCAAATGGAACTTAGTCAATTGGGCTAAACAAATTTGACTAACATGTGCATGAAAGTGCATTATAGGGAAAAGCGTAACTTTTTTAGTAAAAACCTTCTGCTGTAATCCCTATCTTTAATGACCTCTCTGATGGAGGCCCTGCATTTGGTGTGTTAAAGTATAGACTGAAGATTGAGAAGAGCCCAAATAATTCCAATTCTTGTTCAGCTAAGTAGTCCATGCTTCCATGGACTCCAGCATTTAACCATACTTCCAGGTTTTATGCCTAAACGCCTTTTTGCTGTCATTGATAATTAGTTTTCTCTAAATCAACCTTCTGTGAGAAGATGGAGGGAAACCCTGGTTAGATTTTTATTTATGCACCAAATATTCACCTCAGAAAAATATTTATGGTTCACCCTTAGCTCCTCTTGCACAAGGGAAGTAAGTAGATTTACTAATTCAAGAATGGACCTTAGACATCTTTGAGGCCTACCCTTTCACAATACAAGTGAGAAAATGGACCCCAAAAGGTCAAGAACTCCTCCAAGATGGCAGAGACAGGGTTAGCACCCAGGTGTCCTGGAACCTTTCCCCAGCCCCTCACTTTTGGCTTTTGGACTTTTACACTTACTCTTGTCAGGTAGTAGAACATATGTCCTCCAGGGCTATCTTTGAGTTACTGGTATCTAACTCGTCATTAACAAGGCTTTATAACCTGACAGTATTTATTTATAGCCTCTCAGGGGTGATAAAGTTAAGTGTGACTGGTATTCATTGTTTAAGGAGGAATTTTACTCTTAAGAATAAGCTAAATAATTTCTGAGCAACATGGGTAACTCTTTCCCATTTTTAAAAATAAAATGCTAAGAAATAGCATTAAAGCAATGAAGTCAGTGTTGATGGTAGCTTAAAAGCAATCTCTAGTTCCTTCAAAAAGACTTCCAATAAGTTTAGACCAATTTCTCAGTTATTTTAATAAGTGAAAAAAATTTCATTTAACTTCATAAATTTTGCAATGTGTTCAGGTATTATGGTTTATTACCAAATATAATGTAAATTTTCACAAGATGGTTTGATTTAATTGAGGTGTGGCCATTCTACAAAGTCAAACTTTGAATATCAGAATGTTCTAGTTGTGTCTACAATAAGCAAAAGAGTTTGGAGAATTCTGAATTATAAGATGAATTTAGGATTTTTCTAATGATTGGTTAAGCATAAATATTTAATGTATCTTTGCACTAAAGGAACAGTTCTAGAATACTTCTTTCCCTTTCAAATTTGTTTGAAAGGGAAAAAAAGGAAAGCATATATTCTGAGAAAGAGGATTATCAATTTTGGGGGGCAATAAAAAATTACACATCTTTGTATGACTTTCTATTTGTATATCTTCTTACTGGAAAAAGCTATGTCCTAATCTGATGTAGAGATATTAGGTAACTACACTTAGTTAGTTGTAGTGACAAATTGTGACTTGTCACCTCTTTTACTTCATGGATCTAGTGGGGAAAAATACTTCTTGGCAGTGACTGAACTTACCTCCATTTCACCAATATAGTTCCACAAAAGATCAACTTTTCTAGTAAAAATAAATGAAAAATAGTAGACAAATATGTTTTATGTTTCTCTTTCTATTTCAATCTAGTGGCAGATGAAGAGGCCATGGAGGTAAATTCTATGCTTACACAGGCCTGATTCCTGTTTCTGAATTTGGATCTAATTCTATCATTTTAGGTCTCCTGGAAAGTGGGCACCAAAATGTAGAAGTGCCAGAAATTTATCAGGATAATTTCAGTGAAAGATAAAGGGAAAGGGGAGCAGAGATATATAGGGAAAGACTCAGACTGTAGTGCAGTCTGAACCCTGTGAAATGAAAAGGGGAAGAAAGGAAGATTGGATAGGAACAGCCTCAGTTAGCTGTGAGTATAGTTCTTAGAAAATACTGGCCTATCCAAAGGGAGTACTGGCTTAAAGATGGGCAGGAAAGGAATGCTGCATTGGGAACAGATGGCAAGGCTCTGGTACACCATGCCCAGGCATTGGCTGGGAGCTACCAGTCTCCTGGGGCACTAGAGCTGGAGATTCTCAATTGATGACACTACTCCAGCTGAATAGCAAGATTTTTGTATCTGAGTGGCATGTATTAGTTGCCCTTTTAGTAGGGAGAAATAGTTCAAGTTTTATGCTTAAATTTCTTCAAAAGTGTCCTTCTAGGGCAATCCCCTCCTGCTCTGGGAGTTCTTCTATTTTCTCAAATCCTGCCCCCCCCAAAAAAAGTGCCCTTCAAGATTGCCTCTGCAGTCTGCATCATTCTCACATCCTGAGCATATGGAATAGCATTACCATAGACTGTCAGGCTTCTGAACTCAGCCCGCTCATGGGAGTCCTATCTAAGAATCCTGTGTGCCATATCTTTCTATGGAAAGTCCCAAACTGGCAGTTCTATACTTTATGCAAGATGATGAGGTGCATTTATGACATGAATTTTTGTTATTTAACTGAAAGATATATAGCAATACTGTCAAAATAATATGTACTAAGTCATCTCATGGATAATTGAGGCAAAGCTGAGATTGTTAGAAAAAAAATGGTTGATGTATAATTAGGAACACTTTATGTTTGCAGTTCTGTGAAATCAGTTTGCATGGTCTTCTAGCTTCTAGTCTCTTTTTCTGGTACTTCATCAATCCAATCTTAGTTTGCTACTTGATAAACAGTTCATTTTAAATCACAGAGGTCATCTATACATAGTGTACTAGTCAGAGTTCTCAAAAGAAACATTAATAAATGAGAAGAGAACCCACACACACACACACACACACACACACACAAACACACACACACACACACACACACACACACACACAGAGAGAGAGAGAGAGAGAGAGAGAGAATGTATTATAAGGAATTGGCTCATATAGTTATAAAGGATGAAAAGTCTCACAATCTGCTAACTGGAGGTGACCCAGGAAAGTCAATGGTGTAATTCCAGTCCACCTCCAAAGGCCTGAGAACCAGATGAGCTGATGGGGTGAATCTCAGTTCAAGGGCAGGGGAAGACTAATGTCCCAGCTTAAGCGAGCAGGTAGGAAGCAAAAGGGAAAAAATCTGCCTTCCCCCACCTTTTTGCTCTATGTAGGCCTTCGACAGATTGGATGATACCAACCCACACTGGGGAGGGTTATCTACTTTACTGAGTCCAATGATTTAGATGCTTACTTGTCTGGAAATACTCTCATAGATGTATCCAGAAATAATGTTTAACCCAGGCACCCCATGGCACAGTCAAGTTGACATATAAAATCAAACATCACACCTAGGAACACAGGAACAATTAATTCTGTCCAAGGAATTCAGAGGGAGTAAGACAGGGGAAATGACATTTTAAGAAGAAAGGAGACATTTGCAAGACAAGAAGGGAGGGACATTTCAAGCAGAGAAAACAACAGCAGCAAGTCTTAGGCAACACAAAGTCCAGGACATACACAAGAAATAGCTATTTATTTGATGTAATAGAAACAGAAAGAGAGAGATGGAGTGTGTGTGTGCATCTATGTCTGTGTGTTTTATTTGGCAGGACAGAGGGAAGAGGAGGGGTGGATTAAAAAATAGAGAATGGCTAGAAGAGCTTTATGTCTCAGAGATTTCAATTAGCATCTTAAAAAAGTTTTCGTGTGCTGCCCCTTGTGATGACAAGTGGAAACTTCTCCATCATAGATCTGCTGTGCTCAGTACAATAGCCTTCAGCCACTTGTGGTTATTTTAATTAAATTTAAGTAAAATTAAAATCAATTACAAACTTTGCTTCTCAGCTATACTATTCACATGTCAAATGTTCAGCAGTACCCACATGTGTCTACTGGCTATTGGACAGTACAGATATAAGACATTTAGATCATCACAGAACATTCCCTCAGACAGCACTAAATGAACAATCTGCAACTGAGCTTTTTGCCATATCAATTCTGCCCTGAAAAAACTAAACAACTTTGGCAAGGGAATTTGATGAGAAAACATTGTATATATGAGCACTGCTGCAAAAATAGTGCAGATATTTGCTCTGCATCTTTTGAATAAAATCAAACTCCTGCATGCAGCGGGCTGGGATAGCCCCTGCCTTTAATTTTGAAAACAAATTTAAAATCTAATAGAGAGATATTATTAAAAAAAAAAAAGAGGACCCTGGAATCACACTCTTAATCAGGCTCAAATTTGGTTCTGCCATTTACTAGGTGGGAGACCATGGAGAAATAGCTTAGCTCCCTGATGCTTTAATTATTCCACCTGTAAAATGAATACAGCAAAAGCACTTTCCCAGAGGGTTGTTATAAAGATCATATTAGTAAATATGTGTAAAGAATTAGAATAGGCCGGGCTCGTTGGCTCAGCCTATAATCCCAGCACTTTGGGAGGCCGAGGCAAGTGGATTGCCTGAGCCCATGGGTTCGAGACCTGATGGGGCAACTTGGCGAGACCTTGTTTCTACAATAAATTAAAAAATTAGCTAGGCATGGTAACCATGAGTGTGCCACTGCACTCTAGCCTGGATGACAGAATGAGAATTCGACTCAAAAAGAAAGAAAGAAAGAAAGAATTATAATAGTGTCTGACAGATAACATATATATTTTAGCATTAGTCAACATGATTACTAATTGGCCCTTTTTTGTCAAATAGTCACTACACAGCACTGACTCTGAAAGGAGAAACTAGGCAGAGCTGGTATTATGTATATGAACATATCCTATTACATGGTAAGTACTCAATATCCATTTATTATTGCTGCTGTTAGGCAATTAGCAGTATTCTCACAAGGCCCCACCTCCTAATACCACCATCTTGGGAGTTAGGATTTCAACATTAGAATTTGAGGGATACACATTCAGACCATAGCAATATGTCTATTAAGAGAAATGTTTTTTAAAATCTAGAGAAGGATAAATAAGATCTTAACAAACAAGGTTTTTTTTTAAAAATTTTCTCTGCTGCTAAATTATACTACAGAGACTTCTGCCTTCTAACAAGATGGAAAAAAAAAACCTGGATTTATTCTTCTGTCCAAAATAACTGAAAAAAGCTAGCAAAATATATGAAATAATGGCAGACATTATGCAATGCAGGAAGGTGATAACACAGAGACAGGAAACAAACAAGGTCAGCACTATGATTACCCCAGATGACTTCATCAAGAGCATTTTCAAGTTGTGACACAGGGATGGGGATCACTGGTGGATCCCAGCAGACTTCCTGAGTTGAGGATAGGAAACTAAGGATCCGAGAAAACCAAAGTAGCTAGAGTTCACAAGACAGAGTATTAACAAAAAGAGTTGCACCAAGAAAGAAACCAGGAAATAAGCAGAGAACACCTCTTGCTTATTAAGCCAAGCACCAATCAGTACTCACATATGAAGAAACTAACTGAGGCCAGGAAAGCAACAATAACAACAACAGCAACAACAAAACACACCTGAAAGAATTAGAGAAAACAGTGCCCGATGCTCACAAGGGCTGAAAATGTTCCACATTTCCACCAGCCAGAGTGGAAATTCTCATAATTCATGGGGAATTGGGTAGAATACTCGGGGAGGTCTTGCCTCAGTAGTGAAAAATAATTAGATATTTACTTAGCACTGCTTCAGGCATACCTATCAAATCATAAAGGCAAGATCCAAAAAATTAAACTGCTTCTAAGTAATTTAACTGCATCTCAGAACAAAACTCAGTAACATTTGCTGGAATATGAAAGTGTCCAGCACCGAAGAAGTTACAATTCACAGTGTCTTTCTTTAATCAAAGATTATCAAGCACACAAAGAAGCAAGGAAATATGATAATAAAAAGAATAATCACTGACACAGTGCATGAAAAGCAACCTGAAACTTTTGCTAGGAGATTTTTGCACATATATATATTTATAGAAGGCCAGATATAAACAAAACATAGGTCTAGTCAGTTTTGAAGAAATGAATCTCAACTTTAAATTGAGCAGAAGACTACCAATTTGATCTCACCCAATTAGCTTGTGATATTAATTGTAATTTTCTCTTGAAGTTTAGTTATTACATTCCTCTAATTGATTTGTATATATTTTAGAAAGTGTTAAACTTTTCATATGACATACACATCACTCATTTTTATTTAATATAGCACTGGCATTATTTAAAGATTTGGGGCATGGGACAAACATTATTAGGAACCATATTATAACATCGTATCCATGAGAAAATCAAAATAAATTTTAAACATTTCAACTTAATGTGCTTCTTCTGGAATGTTCTTTGCTATACATGTAGCATCTTCTTGTACATTGAACTATGTATCATTATTATGTTCAGAATAACTTACCTATATAAACAAATCAATGAATGGTGATTCAGAAAAAAATTATCTGCTTTCCAAAAGGTAAAGTTGGAGTGCTTCAATTTCAATTAATAAAAGAAATTTATAGTACAAAAACAAAGGAAAAGCAACCAAGTAAAAGTCACAGACTGAGCAGTAGCAGGACTCTAGTCCTTTTATAATCTAAATTTAAATCGTAAATGTATATATCTGCCTATACTGCTAAATTTATTTCTAAACTAGCATTTATAGTTGATGAATTAAAAATGTTTTTATTTTTGGTTGGAGTCTCACTCTGTTGCCCAGGCTGGAGTATAGTTGTAGTACGATCATCACAGTTCACTGCAGCCTCAAATCTCCTGGGTTCAAACAATCCTTCTTCTTCTGTGTCCTGAGTAGTAGGGACCACAGATGCATACCACCATGCCTGACAAATTTTCTGATTTTTTTTTTTGTAGAGACAAAGTCTCACTGTGTTGACCAGCTTGGTTTCAAATTCTTGGTCTTAAGTGATCCTCCTGCAGCAGCTTCCTGAAGTACTGGGAACAGATGTAAGCCACTGTGCCCGGACCAAAAGTATATTTCTTACAGCTATCATACTCAACATTGAAAAGGCTACTTGAGATGAACTCTCTGGTCACTTTCAAAATGAGGTCAGAGGTTACTGGCTGTGGTGCTGCTAATAATGTCTGATAATAACAACAATACCTTTTATTCATCTGGTATTTTATAATGAAAAGCACTCTGATGTGCAGATTCTCTTTCCAAGGTACCAGGAGTATAAAAGTAGATAAGACACATTTTCAGGTCTTAAAGATCATTTTAATCCAATTGATGATAACTCATTGAATCCCAAAAAATTTAGGGAGAAGGGTGAGAGAGTTATTATTATTCTCATTTTCCAAATGAGGTAACTGAGAAGAGGGGTAGAGGGAAAGAGGTGATATTTGTCAAATGACACAAAGTTTCCTTTATTCAGGATGAATAAGTTCTGGAAATCTACTGTAAAACATGGGGCCTATGAATTACAAGACTGTACTATATACTTAAAATTTGCAAAGAGAATAGAGCTTATGCTAAATGCTCTTACCACAAAAGCAAAAACAAAACAACAAACAGGCTAGGAGGAAACTTTTGGAGGTGATGGATAAGTTTATGGCCTTAATTGTGGTAATGATTTCATGGGTGTATACGTTTTCCAAACACATCAAGTTGTGTTTTTTTAAGTGTACTCAATGGCAAATATTGTGTCTTATCTTTGAACTCACAGCATTTTGCAGAGTTTGCCAGTTGCATAGTGGGTGTTGAACAATTATTTGTGTGTTTCAGGTCTCAAAAGTCTGTGTTCTGAATTTATGTGGTGCTGCATTTCTCTGTAACCAGTATTTTCATGTCTGTGAAGTGAGATTTTCTGAGGAAGACTAATAAAAATGCACAAAATCTTTTTGCCCTTATTTTCCTATCAAATCATTTCAATGAGTCTCTTAAGAAACTCTCATGTGCAACCAAGGTGTAAGATGTTTTTTTTTCCCTGAATTTTAGCACAAGGTAGGTATTACATATTATTAGTCTTTGTATTCCCAATGTCTGGCGCACAGTATCTGCTCAGTTAATTTTAGTTGAATGACTAAATGAGTGAATAAGAGTAAATGTAGTGTTCAATTTCCATAGAAGACTAGAGTTTAAACCCAAGGGTATCATGTATTAAGTAGTAATTATATACGTGACCCTATTCTGGTACTGAGGATACAAAGGTGAACATAGGAAAACTTCACCCAGCCTGAAGGAGGAAGATATGTAAATGGACCAGTTATCATATCACACTGTAAGTGCTGTACCCAAAGTATGAATGAAGATCACAGAAGCACTGGTAAAGGAGATGAGGTGACACTTGTGTTGGGACTTAAAAATAAGAGAATCGAAAGCTGATCGTTTGTTTTAAGTGAATCAAGAAAAACACCTTTAGAATAATATGTTGAATTTAACCAAGCTTAGCAATAAAGAAGTAGACATAAAGATCAGGTTTTCAAAAAAATGCATGGGTAAACACAGATATACTGCAGTATATCACCTGATTTTAAGTCATATAGCTCCTCCAATAAGCAACAAATAGTTTAACCTACGTAGATGAAATTGGCCATTGCGTGTTACCATTTAACCATACTCCCTTTATCATTAAAAAGACAACAAAGGGGAAGGAGAGTATTCTAGGTCAAGAGAACAGCTTATGCAAAGGCACACAAGTGTGAGGGGATCATGAGCTTAGTGTGAACAGAGTTGTGTTAGGGGAAAGTGTCTGATTTGGACTGTGCCAGTTGAGATTGGGCAAATTGTGTCGTTTTCAGGGTTCAGTATATCGCCACTGTCAACAAGGGGTCAGTAAAGGTTTTTAAGTAGGGAAGTAGCATGATCAAAGTGTTTTTAGAGATTAGGCACGGTGGTCAACGCCTATAATCCCAGCACTAACAGAGGTCGAGACAGGACTACTTGAGTCCGGGAGTTCACGACCTGCTTAGGCAACATAGACCTTGTCTCCACAAAAAAAATATAAAAAAATTAGTTGAGTGTGTGCCACTTACCTGTAGTCCCAGCTACTGAGGTTGCTGAAGCGGGAGGATCCCCCAAACCTAGGAATTTGAGGCTGGGGTGAGCTGTCACGGTGTCACTGCACTCTAGCCTGGGGGACAGAGAGAGATCCCGACTCAAAACAAAACAATGTTTTTAGGAAAGTAACTTTGACAAGCAGCCCCTTCTGTATGCTCCTTCCTGCAGCACTTACGGATTTGTTAAAAGGGACTGGTTGTCATAAAGCAGGACCTGGACGCTGTAAGATGTGATTACTGAAGAATTATGATTATTCATAATGTATTACTGGCAAACTATTGCTAAATAAATTTTATTAAAATATTTTGTGATGTGCATGTCTCTATTATTTATCCATATGAGTAATTTGCATCATGCAAGTGTCTGGCTTATACTGTGGCTCCAGGAAACGTGCAAAGCAAACTGTCTCACATAAACCTACATTTCTTTATGTGAGTGACTTATTCTTTCATCTTATTGACAAATTAGATTACTTCTTCTCCCTCTCCTTGTTGTGAGGCCATAACTTAAGACAAATAAATCCCTTAGGACTACCATCTATAATCTCATCTCTTCACTCTCTTGATTTACTTTTCCTTGATTTGAAACTTAATTTGGGTGTCTTCACATTTATTCCTTAGAGACATTTATTATTGAAAAGTCCCATTATTTTTACTTGTGCCAAATATCTTTAAACTGAAAAAAAATCTGAAAAAGAAAAAGAAGATTTTTAAAAATAAAAACAAAAAAAGCAACAACGAAAAAACAAATCAAAATCTATTGTACAAAGAAGTTTTTTTTTTTAAATTCACAGCTTACGAACAAGCTATAGCTCATGAATGGAATTGGAAAAGGTTTGAAGAATAAAAGGCAAGTAAAAAACAAAATGAAAAACAGGCACTGCAATCTTTCTAAGTAAAAGAAACCAAAGGAACCAGTTTGATAATGACCTAAATTTCTGGGACAGTCTACACTGAAACAATTATTTGTTTCTTTTCAGTTGCCACATTTTTAAGGTCATTCCTGGTAGGCAAACGTGTTAGTACTACTGTCTTTTTTTGTTAATGTCCTTTCTTCAGGCCAGTACTTGAAACCATCAAATAAAATTTAAGGCACACATATACATGCAATTTGAGACAGTGGTGCCTTTCTATTTATTTCTACTATGGAACACTCAGAACCATAAATTGTCACATTTTTCTAAACTACTATAATCTTATTACTCTGAATTATTTTCTTCCCCAAAGTTGTGACTGTCTCAGGTCCCTGGCTTAAACTGTTTGAATTTGCATACTGACACTGCTATAGACTGAATTGTATCATTCCCAAGTTCATATATTAAAAATCCTAACCCCCAGCATAATGATATGTGGAGATGAGGGCCTTTGGGTGATAACTAGGTTTATGAGGTTATAAAGGTGGGACCTCATGATGGAATGAGTGACGTTTGAAGAAGAGATACCAGTGAGTTTTCAGTCTCTCTCCTTGTGAGGATATAGGGAATACGTGAAAAGGTGGCTGTCTACAAGCGAGGAAAATAATGATCAGAACCCAACCTTGAACTTCCAGCCTCCAGAACTGTGAGAGAATACATACCTATTGTTTTAAGGCACCCAGTCTCTGGTATTTTATTATGGCAACCTGAGCTAAGAAAGGCACCTTTGACCCCATTTATGAGATTCCCATCAGGATTTAGAAGCAGATGGTTACTTTTCATCTAAGTTCAAGCTGAGACTCCTGCAGTGAGAAGCACTATGGATTTGAACAAATTCTGAAGCAGGCTTCATTTCAGGAGTTGTGCCCTAGTATGGGGAGAATCCTGGGCAATGTCTCTAAGGGTTGGGTTCAGCTGCATCTTGGCTTCCTGGCTGCCTCAGTGAGCATTTCAAGACAGGCAGGACGCCTCTAACTGGTTTACCGTTTGTTTTCATTTGCTTTTTTTTTTTCTTTTTGGTAACTTTATTTGACTTCATCAAGGTGACAAAAGAATTCCTTTCTCAGAAGCTAGGACAATGTGGTAAAGTGGAACAAATCCTGAATTTGATGCCAAAAAGTCTAAGAGTCACATCGGCCCTATTTAGAGACCTACACCCTTTCTCTGGTGATCTGATTCTGTGGCAGCTATTTTTCAAGTCTACGTTGTATCTACTTGAGTCAGACAAATTCTGTCCTGTCAAAATAAGACCTATTGACTGGCCTCCTCCCCACTCGTCTTCCTATGGGGGAGAAACAGTTTTGCCTCCATTTGCCATTAATTTCAACATTCCTTTGGGGCATATATAGTCGTGCTTCTTCTTTATTTAAACAGTTATAGTATCTGTCTTGTTCCCTCACTGAATGAGATAGACAAAATCTTTAACATGCATTCATTTTTATATCTGTATGAAAGTCACACTAACTTTTTTCTAAAAATTATCGTAATACTCAGTTTCTTTATTTGGAAAATGGAGATGATAATAACTCTCTCACCCTCCTCCCTAAATTTTTGGGATTAAATGAGTTATTATTAATTGGATTGAAATGATCTTTAAGGCCTGAAAATGTGTCTTATCTACTTTTATACTCCTAGTACCTTGAAAAGAGAATCTGCACATCAGAGTGCTTTTTGTTGCAAAATACTAGATGAATAAAAGGAATTGTTATTATTATCAGACAGTATTAGCAGCACCAGAGCCAGTAACCTCTGACCTCATTTTGAAAGTGGCCAGAGGGTTCATCTCAAGTAGCATTCCAAGAGCCAAAGGTGTGGACGTCTCATACTGGGCAAATGGGGACGTGGTTGCTTGGCAGTGGTTTCCAATTCCAGGGAGGAGCCACTTGTGGAAGAGAGGGGTTAAAGAAGACTTTAATCATTTTTCTTCCTTTCTGGGACTTTGCCATTAAGGTTCGGGGGTCAAAAGTGCTCTGGCTTTATAAACATTAGCTTGTCTAGCACACAATCACTTGTCATTTTTCCTGGTCTTTGCCTGTGCTGACTGAGGTGGGAAGGTAGAGAGAAGGGGGAGAAGCAGAATTTCCTGTATGCAAAATCTTACAGAGAATATGAAGATTTGTCAAAATAGCTTGATTGCCAACACTGATCGGCTGGGTCTGTATTCTACTTTTCACATTTAGAATAGTTATTTCAGTTCCAAGATAGATAATCTAAAACTTTTAAATAGAAACCCAAAGTTCAAAATTGAGGTGTCTGTGGAAATATTCTGTAATGGGTTTTAACAGTTTCAGTATTCTTATATTCGTTTTTCTGTTCTTCATCACTCTCTGATGTCAGAACGAACAGGTACACTCAATGCCTTGTTCATGAAACATTACTAATTCAAGATTCATAGGAAGGCAACTTGCATTCACCAAGGATCCAAACTCATCCCTCTATGCAATGCAGTAGGCCGAATAATGACCTCAAAGATATCAAGTCCTAATCCCTGGAACCTGTACATGTTATCTTATATGAAAAAAGGGATCTTTGTAGAAAGAATTAGGTACAGGATCTTGAGATGAGGATGTTATCCTGAATTACCTGGTGGGTCCTCAATGTAATCACAAGTGTCATTATAAGATAGGAGCAAAGGGAGATTTGACACAGACAGAAGCAGTATGTCTACTGAGGTCCTCTTGAGGCATGTGATTTGGTGCCACAAAATTAATGTCACAAAGTGATATTATATTAATGACATCAGAATGTGTGGGCAGATATCATCTACACCGTAGTTTCAGAGTGCAGTAAGTTCACATTTAAACGCTTGAAGAACACTGTATCAAAACTTTACTCCATCCTTTACTCTTTGGTGATTTAGTTGATAAGCTGGAGGACAATGGATGATTTCTGTTATGCTGCCTGGTGTCCTTAATGACAAAGACAGAGGTATTTGCAAACTCTGTCAATAGATAGCAAATTGTCCCCCACCCCAAGCTTTACTGAAGTATAACTGACATATAAAAATTGCATATATTTAAAGCATACGATGCAATGTTTTGATATATGTATACATTCTAAAATCATTACCCAAAACGAGCTAATTAACACATTCATCAGCTCATAGTTATTTCAGCAAATCTTTCACTATGTGGCAAAATTAATTATAAAATTACATTTTTATCCCTTTGCAATTTTTTAAAATTTATATGTGTTCCAGGACAGTCCTTTAATAAAATACAAACTAGCTGGGCTCGGTGGCTCAGCCTGTAATCCTGGTACTTTGGGAGGCCAAGGCGAGTGGATTGCCTGAGCCCGCAGGTTTGAGACCAGCCCAGGCAGCTTGGTGAGGCCTCATCTCTCCAATAAATCAAAAATTAGCGGCCAGGCTCGGTGGCTCAGCCTGTAATCCCAGCACTTTGGCAGGCCGAGGTGAGTGCACTGCCTGAGCCCGCGGGTTCGAGACTCGCCTGGGCAACTTGACAAGACTTCATCTCTATAACAAATCAAAAAAAATTAGCCGGGTGTGGTAGCGCGCACCTGTAGTTCCAGCTACTTGGAAGGCTGAGGCGGAAGGATTGCTGGAGCCCAGCAGGTGGAGGCTGCAGTGGCCGGGAGTGGCCATTGCACTCCAGTCTGGGAGACTCCAACTCAAAAAAAAAAAAAAAAAAAATTAGCAGGGCATGGTAGCATGCGCCTGTAGTTCTGGCTACTTAGAAGGCTGAGGAAGAAGGATCGCTGGAGCCCAGCAGGTCGATGCTAGGGTGGCCGTGAGCGCGTCACTGCACTCCAGCCTGGGCGATGGAGTGAGACTCCAAATAATAATAATAATAACAACAATAATAATAATACAAACAACTCATTACTTTTGTGACTCTAAGCTGGTATTTCAGCATTGGGATCAGACTTTAGAGCAACAAATGATAATCTTCCAAATAAACCTGTCAAAGAGTATGATCACCTAAACTTACTATGAGCAGTTAAACTGCTTTTTACAAGATATTATTTCAAATAAAAAAACCTTGCATAAATGAAGTAAAAATTAAACATATGGCTATTTCCTTTTGGTACATGGTCAGTGTTACAGGTTGAGCATCCCCAGTCCCAAAATCTAAAATCTTAAATGCACCCAAATCTGAAACTTTTTGAGCTCTGATGTAAGACTCAAAGGAAATGCTCTCTGGAGTATTTGGGACTTCAGATGTGCAACTGGTAAGCTTATAATACAAATATTTTTAAAATCCAAAAATATCTGAAATCTGAAACACTTCTGATTCCAAGCATTTCAGAGAAGGGATATTCAACTTGTACCGTGGCAAATGGTTAATTCTTTCTTTACTTAGGCTACTGGCTCTTGATTTTGTCCCCCAGAAGATATTTGGGAATGTCTGGGTATATTTTGGGTCGTTATAACTTGGGAATGGGGTGTGCTAATGGAATTAGTGGGTAGAGGCCAGGGATACTGTTCAGTCTTATAATGCACACGACAGGTCCCACAAGAAAGAACTTATCTGGCCTGAAATACCAACAGTGCTGAGGTCGAGAATTCTTGACTTGTGCCATAGCCATCCCACAGCTCACATCACAATTGCATTCCTTTAACTGATGCTTATTGTTCAACTGCACAACTCAATATCTGAGTGTGGAAGGAAGACTGGCCCCATAGGATTGCATTTCTAGCACAGGGACAGTATACTACTTTGAGGAGCATGGTTTAGAGTTAGTCACTATTTGAGTTGAAAGGCCACTTGATTATTTATTAGACATTGGCAATAAATATACCAGATTAGGGCTTCATCTAAGAACATCATGAGGGTTAATGAGAGGTTTCTGAAAGAAAACAGTCACCCTTGTTTCATGTATAAGAACTTTATCTATGCATAGTTTAGTCATTCCAGTGCCTTGGCAAGCTAGTCAGTTGAGTATCAACTACAGTCAGTAATTCCAGATGCTACAACATTTTAACTGTGGCTGCCAGGTATCAGTAAGATTCAAAGATCTGGAGTATAATATTCTTTATAATGTGTGCCTCATGTGTAGAAGACCATCTGTTTCATTTTCATCTACATTTGGCTCTGCCAAAGCTTTTTGCGTGCCAGATGACTTATTTAAAAAAAAGCTTTTGTACTTTACTAAAAATGTTTTATAAATCTTTTTTGAGATATGATTCACACCATAAAAATTCAGCCATTTAAAAAATTGTACAAGTTTTTAGTATATTCACAGAATTGTGCCACTCTCACTAGTATCTAAGTTAGAACCTTTTCATCACCTGATAAAGAAATCCCATACCCATGAGCAGTTGCCCAGCTCCTCTACTAGTCCTAGACAACTACAAATGTACTTTTTGTCTCTCAAGATTTGCCTATTCCTGCTGGGCAGGACATTTCTGGACGTTTCATATAAATAGAAACATATAGTATTTTATGACTGGTTTCTTTTGCTTAGCATGTTTTAAGCTTCATCCATGTTGTAGTATGTATCAGTTCTTCTTGTCCAAATAATATTCCACTGAAACTATAAACCACATTTTCTTCATACCTTTATCACTTGATGGACATTTGGGTTGTTTCCACTTTTGCCTACTACAAATAATGGTGCTATGTGCAAGTTTTTATATGGACACGTTTTCATTTCTCTTGGGTACTGCTATAGGCTGAATTGTGGACCCCACAGATTCCTATGTTGAAGTTCCAACCCCTAGTGTCTCAGAATGAGGCTTTTAAAGAGGTGATTAAGATAAAATGAGTCTGCTAGGATGGGGCCCTAATCTCATATGAATGGAGTCCTTGTTAAAGAGAAAACAGAGGCACACATGCACAGAAGACAGAACATGTGAAGACATAGAGAAGGCAGCAGTCTGCAAGCCAAAGAGGGGCCTCAGAAGAAACCAGACCTGCCATCACCTCATCTGCTGGTTCTCAAACTGTAAGAAGTAAATTTCTGTTGTTTAAGCAACTGCCTGAGGTATTTTGTTATAGCAGCCCTAGAAAGCTAATATAGGTATACACTTAAAAATGAAATTGCTGGGTCATATGGTAATTCTACTTAACAATTTCAGGAACTGTCAGTTCATACGCAAGTTTTTGTATGGACATATATTTTATTTTCTCTTAAGTACATGGCATTGGCATAGCTGGTAGTTGAATGTTTAACTTTTTAAGAAATGGACAAATGGTTTTCCAAAGAAACTGCACCATTTTACATTCCCACAAGCAATGCTTGAGGGTTGTAATTTTCCATCTCCTTACCAAAACTTATTAATTGCCTGGCTTTTCATTATATCCATCCTATTTGGTATGAAGTGGTATCTTGTTTTTTTTTTTTTTTTTTTAATTAGGCTTTATTTTTTAGAGCAATTTGAGGTTCACAACAAAACTGAGCATAAAGTACATACAGTTCCCATTACCCCCTCTCCTGCTCCCCACAAACCATATACAATTTCTCTACTACGAACATCCCACATCACAGTCTACATTTGTTACAAATGATGAATCTATATTGACACATCATTATTACCCAAAGTACATAGTTTACATTTTTATTCTTGGTGCTATACATTCTATGGGTTTTGATAAATGTATAATGATATGTATCTACTATTATAGCATTATACAGAATAGCTTCACTGCCCTACAAGTCCTCTATGTTGGTCCTATTCATAACTCTTTCCCCTTTAACCCTTTACATTTTGGTTTTCTTTTCTTTCTTGCTCTGTGGTGCAGGCCGGAGTGCAGTGGTGTGATCATAGCTTATTCAGCCTCGAACTTCTAGGCTTAAGTAATGCTCTCGCCTTGGTCTCTCAAAGTACTGTAGGATTACAGGCATGAGCCACTATGCCAGGCCCACATTTCGGTTTTGATACATATTTTCCCAGTGACTAATGTTGTTGATATCTTTTCATGTGCTTATTAGTTCCTTACATATCTTCTTTTGAGAAATGCCCATTCAAATCCTTTGCCCATCAGCACTTTTTAGGTTGAAAAGGAAAACCCATGATTTTTGTCTAGAATGAGCGAAACACCACAATACCTATCATTTTGGAGAATGGCTTACTGAACTAGTTCATTGGCCTTTTCTGTCTTGGATTCACTGACTGTTAATGGAGCTGCTTTGTGGTTTCAGAGCAATACCACCATTTTTTTGGGCAGTCAGACTTGTAGGACTCCATAAAAAACAATCAGTTTTAGGCAACATTAAGCAAAACTTGGAGATAAAAAATGAATCAGTTTGTATAGCAATACATTACGGATACCAAAATCAAAGAACAAGAATCAAACAGCACTTCATACTGTTCATGAAAATTTTCTGTGAGGGTAAATATGGAACACTTGGTAATAATTCAGTTACAGGTGAGATAGTCAGTGATTTCTCAGTGTTGGTTAGCAGAATCCCTGTGGGTGACAGGATTTGTGTAAATGTTTTAGTAACCTACATGACTTTGCTCTGTTGGGAACCATGTTTATCAGTTATTCCAACCAGTTAAGTTCGATAATTGTTTACTGAACACCCCGCAGAAGGAAGGCATCACCTTTTTTTATTGAACGCATTAGCTCTTTGTACATTTTTCAAAATAAATAAACAGTTGCTTGTTCTATGTTTACTAATTTTTTAATAAAGAAAATAGTAGCCCCCTCTTCACATTTATTATTGTTTTTTTGGCTGAAGAGATTCTGGAACTTAACACCATGCATTTTGATAGAGTAAAAAACCTAAAATGGAAAATACCATCGTTATTTAACTATAGGTCTTAAAATAGCCTCTTGAAGTTTATCTGCGCTTAAAAAACAAACAAAAAACCCCTTCACTTTTTAAAAAAATCTTTCAGAAACAATTTCACGATTTCCTTTGATAATTCATTCTGCATTCCAAAACTCCTTCCTCATGGATAATCAAAATTGAGCCTGATGCCAAAGGCTCTTCTTCCTCTGTATTCAGTAGAAAAGGTGACTAGCTCTTCCCCAGCACCTTGATAGAATGAAACTCTTCACCACACTTCCTTTGCCTGATACATAGGGAGAAAATAAACTTGACAACACTAAAAGGCCCAAGATTGGGTACAAACATTTGTTGACAGCATTAATTTTATCAGTGTTTAAAGTTTCTAAAAATAGGATCCTTATTGTTGACTTTTCCCCCTCATGTTACTCGGTTTATCTCCAAACAGACACTAAAAACTTCATAAAGGAGTAAATGATCTATTCCAAAGCACAAATTCAGTGTTCTATATACTTTTTGACAGAAAGGAAATTTGAGATATGGAGTAAACTTACCAATATAACTTATATCTACATTTCCCCCTGTAAAACTCTCTCATGACTGCCAATTATAAGATTAAAAATGTAAGATTTTTCAGGAAGCCTGGTACAGACATAGAAAATATCTTTTTTAGTTAAAAAGCAAAATGATGAGATTATGAAGAAATCATGACTTCCTAACTGTCTTTGAAAGTGTTCTGAGTGATAAACACATAACTGGAATAAAAGCTTCTCACCGTTCATAAGAGCAAATTATCTTCCGGTGATCTTCAGTTATCTCACCAGTAAAAGGTTTGTGGAAGTGTACATCTAATGAATATTTATGTAAAATTTAAAAAAAGTATTACCTATTTCTATTTTAAATCATATATAAATTATAGGTGGAATAAGAATGAAAGTAAAATAATATAAAATATTGTGTTTTTATTTAGCAAAAAGACAAAAATGTCTTTTGCTGTTGTTAAAACCTTTAAGTTATGGAATATACATTATTTATGTCAAATTTAAATAATGGCAGATAAAGATCTGATTATAAGGCTCAGTGTATTTTGAAATTCCCTTCTATGGGCTGTCACAGTGGAAAAGTGTACCTGATAGAAACATAATAGGAATACAGTTCTTGTTAATAATGGGTATTAATCTGTATTCTATCAGATTTTATTGATAATGCAGAATTTTTGTTGGCTGATATCATGACAGTTCTAATCAGTCTTCATCATTTTCACCTAATCGTGTGGAAAACAAAACTCAGTAGTAGTACAAGTGTCAGTTGTGCTATTTTGTTTCCTGGCATTTTTGCTATTACCTTTGATACTGGATTCTTTGTAGTTAGAATCTTTTAATGTCACTTGCTCATTTTGAGAATGTGAGTTGACAGTATAGTCTGCAATGTTAATTTATGTAATCAGATACATGGAAACAACAATACACTAGTAAATAATTAAAAGCACTATGACACATCTTAGTGAGTAGCTCCCACATCCACTTATAGGTGACATGGGGTTGTCTGATAAGTGGATGGGAAAAGGGTGTTTGTGTTGGTTTGCAGATTTTATAACGGGAAGTTTAATTTCTCTTTTCTAGGACTTCCTACTGTCTTAGTGCATTTGGGCTGCCATAAAGGAAACACCCGAGGCTGGGTAACTTATAAAGAAAAGGTTCATTTGGTTCATGGTTCTACAAACTGCTCAAGAAGCATAGTGCCAAGAGCTGCCTCTGCTGAGGATTTCAGGAAGCTTCCACTTCACATGGCAAGAGTAAGAAAGCAAGAGAGAGAGGCGGGAGGTACCAGGCTCTTTTAACAAGCAGTTCTCATGGGAACTAATAGAGCGAGAACTCATGCATTACTGCAAGGACTGCACCAAATCATTTATAAGGGATCTGTTTCCATGACCTGAGCACCTCCCACCATGCCCCACCTCCAACATTGGGATCATATTTCAACATGAGACTTGGAGGAGACAAATATCCAAACTATTATCACTCATCTAATATAATTTCCAACATTTTATTTCCACATTTTAATGCTCTCCTTGTCTGTTCCTAGATGTGTACATGCCACTAATGGATACCAGTGATGCTCATTTTAAAAGCTATCTCATTTTTTAAAAACTTTATTCTCTACGTACTTAGGCTATGTCTAAACATTGTTGGGTATATTTTCTTAGAAAAATTAAAATTCTATTTAACAGTGGCAGCATAAGAAGTTATCACCATTTACTAAGTAAAAATTCTGCAGTTTGGGAACCTTGTATTGTCCATTTTCCCCAAGGGTGGTGTATCAATCAGGGTTCGATCAAAGAAAAAAACCAGTTGCAATAATATATTAAGGCATTAACTGCAAGAAAGCCACTTACACAATTGTGGGGGCTAGGAGGCAAGTTCCAAATCTGAAGGGAAGCCATCAGTGAGGACAGGCTGGCAAACAGAGAAATGAACTGAAGCTGCTGTCCACGAACAGAACTTCTGGGAAGTTTCATTTGTGTTCTTTAAATCCCTGCAAGTGAGTGAATCAAGTCCATTCATGTTATCTAGGATTATTTCCCTTTCTTTTTTTTTTTTTTTGAGTTGGAGTCTCACTCTGTCGCCCAGACTGG